>NW_025113103.1:1147277-1196912 GCF_010416935.1 Polistes fuscatus
AAAAAACTGGTGTGTGTACTTATGTACGCACGTAAGAAGTTATACTTCTTTGCCGTACCAAAACGAACATAACCTCGATAACCTCAAAAATAACTTCAAAATAAACTTCAAAAATAGAAAATAATATTAATAAATGATTAAAGTAAAATTAATATATATAATATAAATAAATAATAAAAATAAATACAAATAAATAAATAAATAAAATTAAAAAACTGGTGTGTGTATTTATGTACGCACGTAAGAAGTTATACTTCTTTGCCGTACCAAAACGAACATAACCTCGATAACTTCAAATAACTTCAAAATAAACTTCAAAAATAGAAATAATAATATTAATAAATGATTAAAGTAAAATTAATATATATAATATAAATAAATAATAATAAAATAAATAATATAAATAAATAAATAAATAAAATTAAAAAACTGGTGTGTGTACTTATGTACGCACGTAAGAAGTTATACTTCTTTGCCGTACCAAAACGAACATAACCTCGATAACCTCAAAAATAACTTCAAAATAAACTTCAAAATAGAAATAATAATATTAATAAATGATTAAAGTAAATTAATATATATAATATAATAAATAATATAAAATAAATAAATAAATAAATAAATAAAATAAAATTAAAAAACTGGTGTGTGTACTTATGTACGCACGTAAGAAGTTATACTTCATTGCCATACCAAAACGAACATAACCTCAATAACCTCAAAAATTACTTCAAAATAAACTTCAAAGAAAAAAAGTAACTTAAAAGAAAATGAATCGATGGAAGAGAATAGAGTTACTGAAGAATTGCAAGAGTTAGATGCAAGTAAGAATAGTTATTTTTAAAAAACTGGTGTGTGTACTTATGTACGCACGTAAGAACCGTACCAAAACGAACATAACCTCAATAACCTCAAAAATTAGTATAACTTCAAAAAATAAATAAAATAATATAAAATAAATATTAAGTAATATTAATAAATGATTAAAATATTAGAAAAATATGTTAGAAAATAATATTACATAGCAGGTTAATCTAGTAGAGAATTCAATTTTAGTTGTTAAACATTAACTCCAGACAAAATATACAAGGTGAGATATATATATATATATATAGTGCAACTACACAGGGTGTACAACCACGTCGACGTTTTCTTATTCCAGAGTAGCTCTACAAGTGGTTGATACGCGCTTATGTGTCCTCCTAACGTAGGGTGAAACACATACAACCGTGTACTTACTTGCTTACTCCAGTTGGAAACGAAATTGCACAATTCCAAGAATCGTCGCGATTTATAATACCCACCCAACCACCCCATGTAAGATGCTTATCCGAAATTAAATGAAAATTAAAATGAAAAATAGAATAAACACGATTTGTTTCGATCATTTCATTTACAATATAACAAAAAATTATTGCAATATCAAATGGATCATAAAATAACTTTTATATCGATATAAATATCAATATTTATATATTATTATTTTATTTATTATTATATTATTATTATTTTAATTACTTAAACTGTCGTAATTTTGCATATATAAACCATGCACGTAACGCATAACATTGTTTCGTGAATGATGCAATTATGTAACCTTATTAAAAGATATTTATAAAATTGTTTATTTAATTATACTTTTTAATAGTAATCGATAAAAATACGCCATTTGTATTTGTCCGGTAGCAATGAAGAGTTGGATAAAAGAAAAAAAAAAGACAACGAGCAAATAAACTCCGAAGATAAAGGCACCAATGATTGACTCGACCTCGATTTGATTTATGACAGTTGTCCAAAAGAAAAGAAAAGAAAAGAAAGAAAAAAAAGAAGATAAAATAAATAAAAGGAAAGGAAAAAAAAAAAAGGGAAGAAACGTCTTATTCCACTGTGGTAATCTCTTTTGTCTTATCCGCAAACAAGCGGATGTGTGTTCAGACTAATTTCACGTAAACCGAGAGACAGAAAAGAGTATTAGAAGAACCGAGACTTTGTGTTTCGAATAAACGAGAAATGTTTCCAGGATTTTTCTCTCTCTCTCTCTCTCTTTCTCTTTCTCTCTTTATACTCGCTCATTGTTTTTCCCCCACCATTTCCGAGGTGGGAACAACAAAATGGTGGGTGCATCAAAATGGTGGGACACTTAAAATCCCAACGTGCCCCAAAGAATTAACACGAACTCCATTCTTCTTCTTCTTCTTCTTCTTCTTTTTCTTTTCTTCGTAAACGTGGTTAGAAAAATTCTCGAGAACATTTTTATTCCAAAGAAAAAAAAAGAAACGTTTTAAATCTCTTTTTATATAAACAAATCGAATAAAAAAGTTGTATCCTAACGGAATAAAGTAGAGTGACCTTTATCGTGTGTTCCTTTAACTTTTCTTATTCCAACTAAACTTTTACCCCCCTCCCTCTCTCTCACGATAAAAAGAACTTTGAGATATATAACAAGTAATAGTTTCTACTCTCCGTCGTCAATGAAAGTTGCGTCCACGGTGTTCTTAGCTCGATAGGTCAAACGTTCACAAGTGCATAGTTGCAAACTGCAAACCCCCCACCCCGATCCCCAACTGTAATGCACAAACAATGCACAACCCCGATCCGCTGATACTTTCAACACAAGTACAATATTACTCGTGTATATACAATATTAATATAACACCAATAATAATAACAAGAACAACAAAGTGTATGGGGGGGGGGGCCTAAGTAGAAGAATGGTTTACACCACCATATAACCGAGTATTATATCGTTAGAGTATTGTTCAAAACACCTACCTTAAATCATTTCATCGCTCGAGCACACGCATTGTCTAACCAAAGGTGTGGATTTCCCTATAGAAACTCTGATTTAATTACTAACCGATCAACTGGGGTCATCAACACCGTTCGTCCAATTCTCACGAATTGTTGCTCCCCCCACCCCTCCCCCATAAAATCGAAGAACGAAACTGCGTCCATTGGTAACTCTATTTCTCTATTTCTCTATTCCCCTATGTGCATACCTATGTGTATGTGTATGTGTATGTATATATATGCAATTCAAAGCTAGATACCTCACTTTATCTCTATCTCTCTCTCTCTCTCTCTTTTTGTTGCAACTATTTCATCCAATACAAATATTGACGCTGAACCTCCCCCTACTGCTGCAGCTTCCTATTCTCCGAGAATTAGAGAGCCCATAGAGGGGAAAAGGGGGTGAGGGGGGCAGAGGGGGGGCAGTGGGGGGGAAGAGGGGGGGTGAACTACCTATCCCCCATTACTAACTTCAGTCAATTGGGTTAATTAAATCGTAGACAAGCCTAAAGTGCGTTTCGATTCGAGAATACGTACACACAGACACACCACACAAACACACATACATACACACGGTGATAGAATGAGCGAATGAGAAAGAGAATATCGTGCATCGATAACCAATAATGTTCCATGAAATCGAATTGTCTTAAGTTACGTTGTCTTAAGTTCCCCCTACCCTACCCTCACCCCCCTGAAACTCAAAGGGGCGCTCGATATTTCTCATTCGTTAAAAGTTTACCAAGTTAGTTCAACCAGTAACGTTGAACATTTCAAAAGTAAAGACCCCCAAAGATCCTACTCTCTCTCTCTCTCTCTCTTTAATTAATGATCTATAATTAATCGATGCGCAATTAATTTCCATCTATCACAGGTACTATCTCTAAATTGCAAATAATTTTCTTCCCCCCCCCATTTCTCTCGTTTCCTCTTTCACATTTTAAACCTGATTTCTAACGAAAGCGTCGTAATCAAGATTAGAGTACAGCCCTCCCTGATGGCACTCAAAAAGGGGAAAATAAAAAAGTATAGACAAAAAGCTGCTACCCCTTTTTGCTACCCCTACCCTAACTCCCCCCACCCCCCACCCTTATTTCCAACCCTACCCCCTCCCGATAACCTCTCACTCTCTTACTTTAACGTTCAGTTCGCAAAGTTTCTAGAGGATTGATTTAATTATAACCCCCACGGTCTTCTCTTACTGATATTCAAACTGATTTCTACGACGAGAACTTGGCTTCGATTTTTCCATACCTTTCCCATTCCCTTTCCCTTTCCCTTTCTCTTTTCCGTCTTTCGCGATATTGATTGGCCGTGTTCGGCGAGTAAAAGACAGACGCAGTCACGGAGAAAGAGAGTGGGATGAAAATTGGGGAGAAGGGTGGGGGAGGGAAGGGTGGTGATAGGGTGTTAAAAACGTTCACGATGCTAAAAACGAAACGAAATGAAGTGAATGGGTAAACCGGGGAAGAAATCAATTGCAAAAAGGTGCTGCAAGCAGGTGGCGAGAAGGTTCCACTGATTTGAGGGCAGGGGGAGGGGCGTGTCGCGTAAGTTCACTCAAAATTTTTAATTTCGCGAGCGATTTTCTGAATTTTTCTTTCCGTAAGAAACTTCTAGAAAATATTAGACCATCGATTGGATTCTATCTCGAAGTGTATTGCAAATACAATGAGAATGAATAAATAATTAAATATGAATAAATAAATGTTTAACGATTTATTGGGTATAAATTAACGTAAGAAAGTAATTTTTAATATATTAATTAATTTCTAATATATTAATGATTATTAATTTATAAATTAACGTAAGAAAGTTATTTTTAATATATTAACTAATTTTTGATATATTAATAATTATTAATTATATAAATTAACGTAAGAAAGTAATTTTTAATATATTAATGATTATTAATTATATAAATTAACGTAAGAAGTAATTTTTAATATATTCATTAATTTTAATATATTAATTAATTTTTAATATATTAATGATTATTAATTATAAAATTAACGTAAGAAAGTAATTTTTAATATATTCATTAATTTTTAATATATTAATTAATTTTTAATATATTAATGATTATTAAATTTATAAATTAACGTATAAGAAAGTAATTTTTAATATATTAATGATTATTAATTATATAAATTAACGTAAGAAAGTAATTTTTAATTATTAATTAATTTCTAATCTATTAATTATTAATTAATTTTTAATATATTAATGATTATTAATTATATAAATTAACGTAAGAAAGTAATTGTTAATATATTAATTAATTTGTAATATATTGATGATTATTAATTATATAAATTAACATAAGAAAGTAATTTTAAATATATTAATTAATTTTTAATATATTAATGATTATTAATTATATAAATTAACGTAAGAAAGTAATTTTTAATATATTAACTAATTTTTGATATATTAATGATTATTAATTATATAAATTAACGTAAGAAAGTAATTTTTAATATATTAATTAATTTTTAATATATTAATGATTATTAATTATATAAATTAACGTAAGAAAGTAATTTGTAATATATAAATTTAATATATTAAATGATCATAAATGATGTTATTGTTTTCTCGTTGGTTTTTTTTTCTTTTTTTTTTTAAATCTCGAATATATTTTTCTATACGGATAAGATAAAAATTAGAAAGAAATTCTTGGGAGTGCGTGACATAGCAATTTATAAGATTTCTTCTTCCCTAATATATTTTCCTTTCCCATTCGGCGGGGCAAGCAGCGCGCGTGCCTGCATAATGTTTCACTGGTTGCACACAGTGAGTGCAATCTGCACAGTCAGCGTGTTACCAACTTTAATAAGCCTCATTGACATTCAGTCGGTGGAACGTGCCCCTCCCATCTGGATTCCCTCCTCCTCCTTCCTCCTTCCTCCTATTTCCTCCTCCTCCTCCTCCTCCTCCTCCTCCTACTTCATCCCTCGCACTTTACCTTTCTCGACAATTACCAGCATCACGAAGAACCTACGTGTTTTCTGGATAAATATTAATCTTCTTTCCTCTTCTTACACTTCTTTCGATGATATCGTAACTACACGATCGTTCATTTAAATATTATACGTAGGGGTATTCAACTAATTTGTATAACTGGACGTCATTAATTGTGACATGATCAAAATTTACAATTAATCGTACAAATATTTTTATTCATTATTGTTCATTTAAAACAATTCATATTTTCCTGTAACACAATATAATAAGTTTTCTTATACAAAAACATAAATTCAAAATAATGCCAATCAAGTATTACTTACAAAAATAATAATCATAATAATTTGATCATTTAAAATGAAGATTAATATTTATATCTAACAATAAAATAATTTATCCGCATTGAAATTGATCATCATTAATTCTGCAATAGAAAAATATAAAAAATAAATATAAATGATTTGAATTAATTACAGTGATAAAACAGGATAACAGAATACTCTCCTGTGACTCGTTGTATATTTTCTTGAATAGAAAATTTAGCGATAAAACCCTATCACAATGGGGAAGGAGGAGGAGGAGGAGAAGAAGGGCGGGAACAAACCATAATCAGATTGTTGGAAATGGACGCATAGTTAAAAGAGAGGAGGATGGCGGAAAGTGCGATAATAAATTTGGAACCTCGTGGTGAGGTGTTGAAGGTGCATATCGACGTCAGCTAATTGCTCGGACAAATGTGTTTCGTTCTAAACGATTATCGTCACCGATTTGAAAATCTACGAGGCTATTCATTATAATGTAACAATCTACTAACACGTAATATGATAAAGCACCGATAGGAGAAGCCCTTGAAATTTAATATTCATGGCTGAATATGTCGTAACAGGTTGAAAATAAAATTACAAAAAATAAAATAATACATTGAAAGTTAATTAGAGATGATTATATGAACATATAAACTAGTAAGTAAAATATAAAATATTAAAAAAAAACTGGTGTGTGTACTTATGTACGCACGTAAGAACCGTACCAAAACGAACATAACCTCAATAACCTCAAAAATAACTTCAAAAAATAACTTCAAAGAAAATAAATAACTTAAAAGAAAAAATAATAATTATTATTATATATATAATATGTTTGTAATCCTTAATTTGTTGAGAGTAAGAACCACAATTAGATTCGTCTAAAATAAGAGTTATTTATTTAAACATAATAGGTTAGGTTAATAATTTTACAATATTTACACGTGATCAACTAACCTAAAATAAGAGAATCAACAATTAAAAGTTCATGCTCCCGTTTCTCTATTAATTGATGCTAATCTTAATGCGTTTTCAATTCAATTTAATTTACAAGACTTTCTACTAAACTTCTAAAAGAAAGAGAGATATATCGAATTACTTGACGCGTCAACAGTCATGGCGCGGTTACAGCATTAGTTCTCGTTTCGATCATTTAAGTAAAGCGGCGCTGCGTACGATTAGTATTTGGATGGGTGTCCCGCTTGAGAAAAAAGGGGGGAAGAAGAAAAGAAGACAACTTCACGCCGTATACTTGAAATCGCTTTGCCGCGCGTCGTAAATATCGACAAACTTCATGGTGTCGTTTTTCCAGACGCTCGGAACAAAATCACTCCCCATTACATTTTTCCCAACGCGCCAAAAGAAGTATAACCTCAAAAATATATCAATAATTTTGAAAAATAATGATTACGACGAACAATCATGAAATTAAACGAAACGTTCGATTAAACTTTTGTATACGTTCATGAAACTTTCATTCGTTTCATGCAAATGGATGTATTCTTTAAACTTGAATCGATCCTGAATCTATCATTGGATTATCCATATTCTCCCTCTACCTTTCTTTATTCTTTTCCTTTCTTTTTTTTTGTCGATTTGATAGTAAGTAAGTAAGTAAGTAAGTATACGTGTGCGACGAAAACAGCAAAGGTTTATCTTAAATATTCATTCTTACGTTATTGCCGACTGATTGAAGAGGGTCTAAGAAAAGGAATATACGTGATACTAAGGATACGTGGATACAAACGTATTCTTTTAAGATATTCATAGGATTGTCGGAGAAGCATCTTGGGTAAGGTAAGAAAGAAAAGAAAAGAAAAGAAAGAAAAGGGGATGAATATATTCGATATATGCAGAAGATACGTATTCGGGTCAACAAGTATGTCAATATATATATGTATATATAATTATAAGTGTCTATTAATTAATTATTAATAATTTGAACATTACTTGATTTATAACAAAACTGTTACAACTCAATAATATCGTATAAGTTTAATAACATTTATGTAAATAATTATTGTGCTAAATTTAATCATTTTGTTTAATCGTATCACAAAATCAAAGTTTTATTAACAGTCCTGTGTGTTTTACACACATAAACAATATACAATATATATATAATTATAAGTGTCTATTAATTAATTATTAATAATTTGAACATTACTTGATTTACAACAAAACTGTTACAACTCAATAATATCGTATATTAACATTTATGTAAATAATTATTGTGCTAAACTTAATCATTTTTGTTTAATCGTATCACAAAATCAAAGTTTTATTAACAGTCCTGTGTGTTTTACACACATAAATAATATACAATATATATATAATTATAAGTGTCTATTAATTAATTATTAATAATTTGAACATTACTTGATTTATAACAAAATTGTTACAACTCAATAATATCGTATAAGTTTAATAACATTTATGTAAATAATTATTGTGCTAAATTTAATCATTTTTGTTTAATCGTATCACAAAATCAAAGTGTTATTAACAGTCCTGTGTGTTTTACACACATAAACAATATACAATATATATATATATATATATGTATATATAATTATAAGTGTCTATTAATTAATTATTAATAATTTGAACATTACTTGATTTACAACAAAACTGTTACAACTCAATAATATCATATATTAATATTTATGTAAATAATTATTGTGCTAAACTTAATCATTTTTGTTTAATCATATCACAAAATCAAAGTGTTATTAACAGTCCTGTGTGTTTTACACACATAAACAATATACAATATATATATATATGTATATATAATTATAAGTGTGTATTAATTATTTATTAATAATTTGAACATTACTTGATTTACAACAAAACTGTTACAACTCAATAATATCGTATATTAATATTTATGTAAATAATTATTCTGCTAAACTTAATCATTTCTGTTTAATCGTATCACAAAATCAAAGTGTTATTAACAGTCCTGTGTGTTTTACACACATAAACAATATATATATATTTTTGATCATAGGATATAACATGTTGACGTTAATCTGCATGAAAATTGTCTACAAACCAACCGTCGATCGTGAGATTCTACGTTGCAAATGGTCACGTTAATTAAAGTCTCAATGCGATTTCATAATCCATGAACTGAAGATAATCCTCGGATTTAATCGAACTTAGTTTCTAGAATGCAAGGAAGAGTCCTTCTTAATCTATCTCTCTCTCTCCTTCTATCCTTTCACACCTATAAACAAACTTAAAACAAATCCTAAACACACATACACACACCATAGCAAACAAATTTACGGTTTATCTCAACTAAACGTTTTCTAATTCGTCAATTCTTTCAAGTAGCATACTCTGATTCGTAAAACTGACTGACAAAGAAAATATCAAATAAAATAGAACAAAAAAGAAACAAACGAACGAACGAACGAACGAAGAACGGGAAAATAAAAAAAAAAATACGAAATAGAGGACGCGAACGTTTTGGAAGAGTCGACTAGTTTTGACATAGCTGATAGCAATATCTAGGGTGTTTTCCTAGGTAGAATTTTTGAAAGCCACTGGGGGGAACATCCTCTGCGTGATACGCCAGTAGAACAATAGATTCCTCTAGGCATCTCTCTAGTCTGCTCGTGTGCACCACCCCCTGCTCACCCCCTCCTCACCCCCTGCTCACCCCCTGCTCGCCCCCGCACCCCCACCCCCCACCAACGTCTGCTTTGTGCACGAAACAATGCTCCTTCTACTGAAAGAAACCATTTCTCTCCTTCTCCTCTACCCACCTCCCCACCTCCCCATCTTCCTCACCTACCCTCCCTCCACCACCTTTCTTCTTCCATTTCTATCTCTTTCTCGTCTACCTTTTACCACGAAACTCAATCCTTCGGTTAGCCTTTGGCCACAGACTTTCGTGTTCTATCAAAAGTTCTTGGCCCTTTTCCTAACAATTCTCAACATTCGAAAATTACTACCAAACGTGGTAGGAATAAAATGATGAAATAATAAAAACGGATAAAAAAAATAAAAAATGTTAACTGTTAACTTTTATATATATTATCGAATTTTGATCTGTAATTATATTTCAATGCGTTGTTTGTTTGTTTCACATTTTCTCTTTAAATCGCGCATTTTTTTAATATTTAATAAATTCGATCCATTTAACGTAAAAAAATGAAAAAGAAGAAGAAGAAAAAAAAAATCACGAATTACCTAATGAATACTCGAAATAGGGGAGGAAAAAAACGGATCCCAGTGATTTTATAAAAGGACTCTAAAAGCTAAAAAGCTTCCGTATGTCTCTCTATGGCCGATGCCGGCAACGAATATAAATGAATTAGTAAAGAGGAGGGAGGGAGGGTAGGAAGGAAGGAAGGAAAGAAGGGTGGGCTGAAAACATGGGAGTATTGGTCGAAAAATAAAACGAAATCAAGCCGTTTCGTTTTTTCTACTTCTACCTGTACGACTCACCTTCCTCCCCCTTACCTCCCCCATTCGCATATACGTAATACGTAAATGTACTTGAACTTTAACTTTCCCTTCCCCCTAAAAAAAAGAAAACAAAACTAGGAACCCTTCCGACGGATCTGAATACTAAAAAAATCGTATTATGAACAATAAATGAATAATTAAAAAAAAGAATCAACTGCTCAACTACTTTTAAACGACGATTAATCTTTCATTAGTATCCGATTATCTGTAAAAAAAAAAAAACAAAAAGAAGAAGCAAATATCAAAAGTTGGATATAAAAAGTTTTTATCAAGGAAAAAATTGAGATCAATTTATTCGGTTCGTAGAATATTTGATGATCGTATTAATCGATTTAAAAAAAAAAAAAGCAAATCTTTTAGTATACAAATACAAATGTAAATCGTAATCTGTGTATCTGTGTATCGTATATTTGCACGAACGGAATTAAGCTCCGACAACGAACGAGAACGACGGTTCTCGTTCTCCGTTGGTTGCAGGTTTCGTCCGAGTTCGTCCCCCGTAGCATTAATAATTAGCCTAATGACAAAACCCCCGACCCTCCCCCGAGTTAACAGGCCAACCTACCGGATGTGGCGCTTACACGACAAACAACGAACAAATTCGCCCCTTGGTTCTGTTCTGTTCGGTTCGGTTCGGTTCGGATCAATTCGGTCGCGTTATTTCCAACAAATTACAGTATGTGTGTGTGTATGTGTGTGTGTTGTTTGATCGCATCTTTGGCTACATTTACGAAGGTGAAAATCACCTATACCTGCCTGCCACCTCTCCTCTCTGTACGAATTTACATTGATTACGCTATTCGGTGCTTTTATTATCTCGCGTTAAATTTCTGCGCGACGATTATTCAACGCGCACAATCCGATACCGAGAAAAAAAAATATAATAATAATAATAATCTATTTAAAATCAATCGGGAATGAGAAATAATATATTTGTTCGTTATGATCAAATATAAAATCATTATTTTATATTAAATATCAAATAATTACAATATTATAAATATATTATTAAATATTATTTTGTTAATACAAACGATTTGTAAATTTCTAATACGTACACGATGTCTCTCCCGTGAATATACATCTATACATTTACACACATACGTGCACACAGGTACACATGTAATATCAGGTTACGTTCATCGAAATTCTTGCGTGTTAATCAACAAAACGATCATTATCTTCCCGTTAATTATCACCCACGTATACGCCAACGATACGCGTATGTATAACGCATAATCAAAATGCAAAAGCCGCTTAATTACTTTTAGAACCTGTGGTAAAGCTACTACTACTACTATTATTCTATCGCCTACTATTGGAATAACACTTTCCTAGAAAGTGTCTTTTAGATTAATCCAATGACATTTGACTAATTATCGTATGCCATTATAATAATCTAACGATTAAAAAGGGCAATCCGTTTTCCATGCGTTGGAATAGGGAATGGTGGCCATAAAAGATGGGAGAGGGGGGTAAGAGGTGGGTGGGATATACATATACATACATGTAGGATTCGTGAAAAAATTGGGCCGTTGGACAGACTGGACCGGGACTCGAACCCGGATCTTCCGCTTTCCGGGCGACTGCTGTTTAACCAATTGAGCTATCCAGGGCCCACCGTCCAATCTCCTCACGAACGCCTACTTAAGTGTTTGGCCTGGAGGTGCTCGCATCCCACATTCTACCCCCCCCCCGCAACTACATTCGACCCCGAATGTTCGTCATTTCGACATCTTATAAATCTTTTCAACGAACCGACAAACCAAAAACTGTGTCCAACCTCGATCTTTAATACAGGATTAACCAACGCTGTATAACTTACACGAGGGTGCTACACACTACTTCACACGACACGAAAATTGTCAAAATATTCCCAACCTCGATCTTTAATACAGGCTTAACCAACGCTGTATAACTTACACGAGGATGGAAAACCTCTTCCCTGAACCATCTATCCTTCTTCGTCGTAGACCTCTTACTACACGTCTTACGTCTCTAGTCCTGAACGCATTGCTGTCCAATGGCCGTCTTGCCTAGTTCCCCAACCAATCGTTCACGTCGCCACTGTACGTAAGACGTCGACCTAACCTCTCTTTGATAGATGTTCAATTAATTATTTTTCCCTAATTATTGCCCGGCCGTAGAAGTGTGACACGAAGCAAACCTCCATCCCGGCTGAGTCCCCAAAATGTAGGACTCGTGAAAAAATTGGGCCCGTTGGACAGACTGGGCCGGGACTCGAACCCGGGATCTTCCGCTTTCCGGGCGACTGACTGCTCTTTAACCAATTGAGCTATCCAGGGCCCACCGTCCAATCTCCTCACGAACGCCTACCCAAGTGTTTGGCTTGGAGGTGCTCGCATCCCACATACATATAATATAAAACGTGAATAATTATTTTAGACGAAAGAAATTCAAACTGGAATGATCTGAACGTATCCATACATTCGTTCCCTTTTTTTGTTCCTTTAAAATAGGGTCATTAAGGGAGATAAAGTAATGCGAATGAACGTTAAGGCATTATGCTAGAACTTTTACGAAACGGTAGGAGAACTTTACGACCAATTAATTTCTTTTTTCTTCCCTCTCTCTACCTCCTTCTTCTTCTTTTTATCGTTCTTTCTTTCCCATAATAGTTCGCGAGAAAAGTGAAAGAAAAAGAGACAGAAGGAAGGAAGGAAGTAAGGGATGAATGAGTGAATGAACGAACGAATGAACGAGATAGAGTATCGTCGATCGGTAAGGATGAGTCCCTCGTAACGTCTAGAGAGAGAGACTTACCTTGAAAAGCTTTCATTAAAATCGGATCCAACGGTTTACAAGAAGGATAATCCTTTAGCGTGATAGCAAACTGAGTACCACTCTTAGTTCGTGTCTCTCGGACATTTCGAAGTTTAAGTAAGAACGGAAACGGTTGGAAAGTTAAGGAAGAAATAAAGTTACGTTTTAAACGGATGACGAGGAAAGAGAAGAACGGGGTTGGGGGAAGGAGTGGGGGTAGGGAATAAGGGATAAAATGGGGGAATAAGATTAATAATAATCATTGTCATTTAATAATCCTCATCATCATCGTTGTCGTTGTTGTCATTGAAGATTCTTTATTTTCGGTGACGTAAAGTAAGAAGTGCACGATGACACGATGCTTTCGTAAGCAGTTTCTCGAATGAAATAAGGAGAGCAAGGGAAGAAATTAATTGCTTATTAAATGACCTTTCATCGTCTTGGCCTTGCTAAGTCGCGTGCTAAGCACTCTCGTGCTTCAAACTCTCCCACCATACACTTCATGACGTGGCAGATCCTACGAACTCTACTTATCTGCCCACCTACCTACCAACCCTCTAACTACAACCCCTACCTTACAATTATTTTATATTTGAAAACTATGATATTCGATATTAACATATTTGTTTCGAATTATTTCTAATAATATCATTGTTTTGTATACTAAGGATCAATGCTAAGATTGTTATTCGTATTGATTTTTATATATTAATCTTATTTTTAGAAATAAATAACTATACCACGTTGTATTGTAAACTTTAGATACAAGTATACATTATTACATTGACCCAAACATTTTCTTTCAAAATATATTCTTTATTTTTCGACTCAATGCAATTGAAACAAATGTGTTAGAAAAATCATTGTTTTGTATACTAAGGATCAATGCTGAGATTATTATTCGTATTGATTTTTATATATTAATCTTATTTGTAGAAATAAATAATTATACCACGTTGTATTGTATAAACCTTCGATAAAAGTATACATTATTATACATTAACCCAAACATTTTCTTTCAAAATATATTCTTCATTTTTCGACTCAATACAATTGAAACAAATGTTAGAAAAATGTTTGGAGTATTAATCTTATTTTTAGAAATAAATAACTATACCACACGTTGTATTGCACACACAAACCTTTGATAAAAGTATACATTATTACATTAACCCAAACATTTTCTTTCAAAATATATTCTGCATTTTTCAAATCAATGCAATTGAAACAAGTGTTAGAAAAATGTTTGGAGTATTAATCTTATTTTTAGAAATAAATAACTATACCACGTTGTATTGTAAACCTTCGATAAAAGTATACATTGCAGCAATGCGATCGAATAATTTATTACATTAACCTAAACATTTTCTTTCAAAATATATTCTGTATTTTTCAAATCAATGCAATTGAAACAAATGTGTTAGAAAAATGTTTGGAGTTTCTCGTAAAGTACTATTGAGAAACATCCCCTATTCTTCTATCTTATTCCGATAATACTAATCTCTAAATGCATCATCGAATCTATGAGATTCCATCGAGATGAATTATAATCTAAATGTGTCTATACGACCAAGTTTCCAGATAAGATCATAGTCGACAAATGGTACGGAGAGTATCGTTTCACAAGTTATCCAGAGATTTGTGTCTTCTGAGCCAGCAACTATCTATCCTTTATCATTCTCTCTCCCTCTCTCTCTCTCTCTCTCTCGTTTATATCAGTCTATTCCCTTTGGACAATTTCAAAGCGGTTAGAAACAAGCCACAATACAAGGGACATAATTGTCCGCGAGTACGCCGTTGGCTAAATTGGTGCGAACTATCGATTAATCGTTGTTCGATAGACAGAACGAACGACACGGTTGGCCTGGCGAATCAAACGAAACAGAAGGAGAATGTTAATGACTTCGTATAATCTCATTGGAAAATAAATACAAAATATAATACCATTCATTTTTGTATCTCAATTTTACGAATTATTATCACTCGTCTAAACGTACACGTTGTTTCATTTTTTTTTTTTAACCAATTAAAAAGTAATTCATTTTAAACGTCAACCAATAAGAATACACATCATGCGTAACAATTACGAGCTGGTAATATAACTTCATTGTTTTTTATCTTACGAAAAAAATGCTTAGGACAATGTTACATTATTTTAAGGGCTGTATCTGATAGGAGACATTGTTTCTTAAAATAAATATTTTTAAAAGATTTCAATGTCATTAGTATGTTTCTAAATTTTACTAATTTTTTTTTACTAATTTTTTGTTTTAATTTTTTTTTTAATTTTTACTAATTTTTTTTTGTTTTTAAATCCCTTTGTAACACTAAATTGTAAAATGTTATGATACAATGTAAAAAGCTTATTTGTTTAAAAGGAAGAATAGACATCATGCGAATCATGTGTGCCTAAATGATTTTTGTTAGATGAAATACAATAGAAATATTGGAATACCAAATGTTTGTTAATCTTTGCAACTTTATTTTTTCCAATGGAATTTAAAGTATCTTCTTGGACAGGTACACGCTATAGTAATGTTACTTTCTCTTGAATATCTCGTTCACGATATGCCAGTATTACACAATATTCCTTTCAGAAAGACGAAATAATCCGTTTGCGAGGAAAAGAGATTAGAAAGGAAACCAAAAAAAGGAAAAAGAAAAAGAAAATAAAAGAAAAAAAAAGAAAATAAAATAAAAGGAATGTGGTACACCTGACCAAGATGTCAATGTCGTTTCCTTTATATAATATTATAATCCATTAAACTAGAGTAAGAAAAAAGCCCAAAAGAAAGGAAGAGAGAGAGACAAAGTTCTGCCGGTCGATAAAAACAAATAAAAGTCGGTGGGTTAACGGGTTAATATTGAAAAAAAAAAAGAACTGGTGTGTGTACTTATGTACGCACGTAAGTAACATAACCTCAATAACATCAAAAATAACTTTAAAAAAAAAGAAAGGAAACATATTTTCAATCGATCGATATATTACATATATAAAAAAGAATACAAAACAAAAAAAAACTGGTGTGTGTACTTATGTACGCATGTAAGAAGTTATACTTCATTTGCGTACCAAAACAAACATAACCACAATAACTTCAAAAATAACTTTAAAAAAAAATCAAAGGAAAAAAATAACCTAAAAAAAAATTAATTATTATTATATATATAGAAAGAATACAAACAAAACAAAAAACAAAAATATCAAAATATAGTATCAGTCCATACTAAATATAAGAAAGATATATCGAATTAATTTATGCGTCAACGGCCATGGCGCTGCGATAGCATTGTTTCCCGCTCGATCAATTAAGTCAAGCAGCGCTGCGTACGATTAGTATTTGGATGGGTGACCCGCTTGAAAAAAAAAGGGGGGAAGAAAGAAGAGAAGACAACTTCATGCCGTATACTTGAAATCGCTTTCCCGCGCGTCGTTAAATACCGACAAACTTCATGGTGTCGTTTTTACAGACGCTCGGAACAAAATCAACTCCCCATTACATTTTCCCCAATACACCAAAAGAAGTATAACTTCAAAAAAAAAGGACAAACGAATAAATAAACAAATGGAAAAAAAGAACAGAAAGAAAAGAAAAAAAAAAAAACAAGATATGATTATATATGAAAATGTATAGTAATTCGACAAATCTGCAATGCAAAGTTGCGAATATGTGTGAATTCACAAACGAGGACCGGGAATTTCTAGCAAAACGATTGCGCAAGCACACAACCACCACCACCACCACCCTGGGACTCTACCTACCGAATTGTAATTTATTGCATCGGATGGACGATCGGAATTTTTATCCCCCTGGTTGCTGCTCGAGACTTTTCCCCGAGTTTCATACGTGCTTCGCCTGGCGAAAACTGGGATATTCTGGATGCCGGAATCTCCGTAAAAAAAAAGGAACAAAAATAATAGAAATAGAAGAGAGAAAAGAGAAAGAGAGGGAGAGAGTAAAAGGAACAGACAAAAAAAAAATAAAAGAAATAAAATGCACTCACTACAGTCTCGCGTCCATCGAAATGAAATAAACGGAAACTCTTTTTATGATTTTCGTAATACGTAAAAACCATTTCTACGCTTTTCGTCATGCGGAAGCTTTCGTTTTACGCATATCCCCATTCCTCTGTTTTCCTTGCTTTCCCTTCGTCTTCTCAAAAATTTAACAGCTTCGTCAATAATCTATTTTAACACCTATAAATGTTTAATATATTAATTAAATTTAATTCAATGTTTTCATTTAAAATCTATTAATGTTTTATTTATAAAGTAATCGAGGTATGGGGTAGACAAGTTATTATTAAAGTGTATTATTCAATTAATTCGTTGAAATATTATAAATGAAATATTTGATTAGAATAAACCTGAATTGATTGCTCTAGAAAATAACTAACATAAGTAATATATGAATTACGCGAGAGGAGAATAATTAAAATATAGTACTTATTTATACAAAGAGATAGAGAGAGATAGATAAAAAGAAAGAGAGAGAGAGAAAGAGAGGTCCCCCGAGGACCTGTAGGTTTTTATTAAAGTAACCCCATACTCGCTTAGTTGCCAACTCAATAAGTTGAATTTTACAATATACCAGTGATAACGATAATAATAATGATGATAATAATAATAGGACGTGATAAAGGGAAACTCGTGTTTCCGAGTAAAGAAATAGAAGGGAGAGAGAAGGAAAGAGAGAAAAAAAAGAAAGAAAGAAGGAAAAAATAGTTGACAACCACCTTGTTATTATATACCTACCCTCAAGACAGATTTCAAAAAGAAAAAAATAAAAGAAAAGAAAAAACACGGTACTTCCTTCTACTCAAAGACAAGCCTCGACATTAATGGCAATTTATATTAATCTATTTTCGCTTGGTTGCTCGCCAACGACTACGACTACGACGACGAAGACGAGGACAATGAAAATAAAAAGGAAGAAAAAAATCAATCGAATATTTTCCGGATGTTTCATAATACTAAAAGTAACGAAATAAAAAAAGAAAACTATAATACCAGAGAAAACATATTGAATTTCATTCTAATGCAACAACATTGTAATTCGCTTGACTAAATCACGACCTACTATTATATTCGATAGCATAACTTCTTTATATATCTTGCAATAAGAATTCTAACAACGATATTATTTATTACATATATGTATAATAATATATAGATGAATGATTATATTAAATAATTATAAATAAAAATAAAAAAAAAAAGAAGTGTTATCTTCATCGTATAATTTATAATTTATTAATAGAAAATAAGAATAATAATTGCAAGTTTTATAATCGATCTTACTTCGATTACTTATCAATACCTAACATTGTAATTCGCTTGACTAAATCTCGACCTAATATTATATTCGATAGCATAACTTCTTTATATATTTTGCAATAAGAATTCTAACAACGATATTATTTATTACATATATGTATAATAATATATAGATGAATGATTATATTAAATAATTATAAATAAAAATAAAAAAATAAAAAACTGGTGTGTGTACTTATGTACGCACGTAAGAAGTTATACTTCATTTGCGTACCAAAACAAACATAACCTCAATAACCCCAAAAATAACTTTAAAAAAAAAGAAAGGAAACATATTTTCAATCGAATATTCATATCGATATATTACATATATAAGAAAGAATAAAAAAAAGAAAAAGAAAATATCAAAATATAGATATCAGTTCATACTAAATATAAGAGAGATATATCGAATTAATTTATGCGTCAACGGCCATGGCGCTGCGATAGCATTGGTTCCCGCTCGATCAATTAAGTCAAGCAGCGCTGCGTACGATTAATATTTGGATGGGTGACCCGCTTGAGAAAAAAGGGGGGGAAGAAGAAAAGAAGACAACTTCACGCCGTATACTTGAAATCGCTTTCCCGCGCGTCGTTAAATACCGACAAACTTCATGGTGTCGTTTTTACAGACGCTCGGAACAAAATCACACCCATCACATTTTCCCAAACGCGCCAAAAAAAGTTTTATCTAACAACCATATTATTTATTACATATATAGATAATATTATATAGATAAATAATGATTATATTAAATAATTATAAATAAAAATAAAAAAAAAAAGAAGTTTTATCTAACAACCATATTATTTATTACATATATAGATAATAATATATAGATAAATAATGATTATATTAAATAATTATAAATAAAAATAAACAAAAAAAAGAAGTTTTATCTAACAACCATATTATTTATTACATACATAGATAATATTATAAAAATAAATAATGATTATATTAAATAATTATAAATAAAAATAAAAAAAAAAGAAGTTTTATCTCTCTTCATCGTACATTTTACGTAAATAGAAAATAAGAAAAATAATTGCAAGTTTTATAATCGATCTTACTTCGATTACTTATCAATACCCATAAGGACGACGTTCTCGATCGTTTCGACGATTCCTTCTAACATTCTATTTCCAATTCTCGAATCGGGAAGGGGGGGGGAGGAATCTGCCAATCGCAGGATTTCCTTTTCATTCCAGTCTTGCGTTGCATTTTACCGCAATTCGCAATCGGTTTTCAACCGACAGAACGAACAAGACGGGGAGAAGAAACTTGTTCTTCTGGCTGGTGGGAAAAATTTCTGAAATACGTGTATATTTATATATAAAAGAAAAAAATAAGAAAAAAAAAAAGCATATAGCTTGTAATATGAATCATCGAATGCACTATTTTTCTCTTTTTCTCTACCTTTCCACCTTTTTTTTTTGTTCTTTTTCTACATCATTGAACAAACTATGCCAACGTTAATTGCAATATCTATTGGTGGTTAAAATATAAAAAAAAAAAAATCTTCTAAATCTATAGCACGCGTACCGGGATAGAATTTTTTTTTCCCGGACCGATTTGATCGCAAGAACCCTATACGGTTCTTTTTTTCTTTTTTTTCTTTTTTTTTTCTTTTCTTTTTTCCATCGATAATTAAATAGAAATGCTCAATTACGGAAAGTGAACTTTTCATAGAGATTATTACGAACACGCGACGATCGATTTCCGATCAAACAAACTCAAATATTTTTCTCTCTTCCTTTTATATATATTCTATATATATATTAAATTTCCCGATGGAACATTTAAAACGATAATATTTATACGATTTAATAAAAAAAAAAGTATAATATTTTTCCAAAGAACGAGAGAGAGAGAGAGAGATAGTAAACTGCAGCATAACCGTGCTATCAATTCTTTCTCATGTAAATTAAAAACTGTTTTCAACGAAAACATCCATACCACCTAGCATAGTTAATGAAAAATACCCCCACTCCTTTATCCTAACTTTTCACCGTATCGAATACCTGATTTCTGTAAAGGAATTGATAAAAAAAAATATAAAAAAAAGAAAGATAATGCACTCTTTCAAATAACAGAATATAAGCTTTACAGTGAAGACCCGAAAAAATAAAACCGTACAAATGTTTGCAAGCTTGCAATTGAATATCAGCAGTATTGAACGTGATAATCGATTGTACCTTCGAATATATTGCAAAAAAGAGAAACTAAGGACAAGAGAAATACCAGTACAGGTAGAACCAGGATTTTTAAACGAAATACCGTAACCTACGCATACACGGCATATATCAATCGAAGAACAATGTAACGGTTAAATACAATACTTCTTTTTTATTTTCTTTTTATATCGATTCTTTTAAATTTATATTCAATCCAATTCTATCAGTTCTGTTAAACGTATATATATATACGAGAGAATATAACTGTACCTATCGTTATAAATCTATTATAAATACAATACATTTTAATTAGTTAGTTTTTTCTTCCTCTAACGAAGAATCAAACCTTTTTTTTATATTAGTGTATTTTAATGATGTTATTTTATATTATTTTATTTTAATTATGAGAAGCATATTTTATGATTTAAATATTATTATTTATTATTATAATATGTTTAATTAGTTAGTTTTTTCTTCCTCTAACGAAGAATCAAACCTTGGTTTTATAGTATTTTTATTTTATATTATTTTTATTTTATATTATTTTAAATATTATAATATTATTATTTTTTTTAATTTATAATATTATTATAATATCTTATAATAATACTATATTAATATTATAATAATACTATATTAATATTATATTTAATTAATTTTATTTATTATATTAATTTAATAATATTATATTATAATTTATAATATTATAATATTATTATAATAATTATTATAATATATATTAATATTATATTTAATTAATTTTATTTTATTATATTAAATTTAATTAATATTATATTATAATTATTATAATATTATAATACTATTATAATAATTCTTATATTATTCTAATATTATTTTATATTCTAGTTATAGTAAAACCTAATAGAAATTGGCGAACAGATGTGAAAATCGTTTAACATGAACGATATAGAAAAAAAATGTACTTATCCTACCACATATATGTACATTCACGTACCACTCTGAACGTTTTAACACTAGCCCGAAGGGATAGTCGATCCTGTTTGCCCTTTTCAACGTTCCCGCAATCCCATCCAAGCTCAATCTATCTATCTCTCTCTCTCTCTCTCTCTCTCTCTCTTTAACGTAAAAAAGAAATAAAAAAGGAAGGAATATGGAACGCAACGACAGGTTCGAAGGTATATCAAGAATAGAAGAGTTCGCAGCTGACAAAACATTCCTACTACAAAATCCATGTATACACCATATATATATTATATATAGGGTGTTGTAGTAGTAGTGATGCACGACGCGTAAGTATTTCGCGTGCGTAATCAAGCATTCTCTCTATCTTTTTACCTGACAAATAAACTATTGTCCCATGTATACGAGTTAACTCGTATATAAAACTGACAAAATTTATTCCTTTGTTGGTTGAAAAAGTTTTGTCTATTATAGGATATCAAACTACTAGTAGAAAATGTACAATAGTATTACCGTCTAACCTAATGCGATATTATTAAAACGTATATGCTCGTAGGTCGTATAAAAGATGCTTGTATGCATAGAAAAAAAGTTATGGGGGCGCGTACAAAGAAAAAGAGAGAGAGAGAGAGAGAAGATCGGCAACCGTGTCTTTTTATCAAGAAAATTTGACGAAAATTCCATTCTTCGATATGACAGAAAAGAAATACTCGAGGAAACCGTAAGAATATTCTCCTTTTATGCGATCTCGTCTCGTTATTATTATTATTATTATTATTATTATTATTATTATTCTATTTTTAATATCAAAGATCAAACGAGGGAAAAATACGTCCAAGTATTTGCAAATCAATTTTTACGAAAAAACAAACACACGTATTTGTTGACTTACGTATAAATAATAATTAATATATGTTAATGATTTACGTTAATGAATAATAAATTGCAATTAAGAGAATTATTGATACGATATTAAACTGAATACATCAAAGTGATATGATTTAAAACAATGATTAATCATTTGAACAGCGTATTTTGCTTATATGCAAGTTGGTGAAGGAAATTGCATATCGCAAACCAACGCAACTGAGATTCAACACCTGTCGATCGTTCAAGATTAAATAAACAAACTTCCTACCTACGTTCGGATACCGAAAAAAGATAATTCTGTTATACGAAGAATTTATTTTGTCAAGATAAACGAATGAGTTAATAAATAAAAAGTATTCGATGATTTACCTTTTCCGATTGACTTTTTTCTGTTTTATCTCGTGAGATAAAATAAAAAAAAAAGAAAAGAAGAAACGCTCGTAAAGAAAAGTTCTTTATCCTCCCCCCTTTTTCTTTCATCGTACTGGAAGGATGAATAAAAAAACAAAAAAAAGGAAAAAGAAAATCATTACTGACTCGTCTAGACGGTCTCGTGTGTTGTATTTTTTTTTTATAGCTTCTTGTTACTTTCTCGTCGTAAAGAGAAACGCTAGGTAGGTATATAAGTATGTAAAAAAAAAAGAATAAAAAACAAGAGAAATAAATAAGGTTAGAAAATTTCGTTATTCTCAAAGGGCCAACTATCCGAGCTAAGATACAAAATAGTTCTCCCTTTAACTTGGCTGCACGATGGGAGTTTGCTAACATCCGAGGGAAAAGGGTTACCATGGGACAACTTTGTACTTTCGATGGGGGATTGAAGAAATACCTGGAGAAGTGTCATTTGTTAGTAACGTTTTTAAAAAAAAAAATAGTCTTATAACTGTTACTACTTTTTCAAACAAATAGTCTTATAACTATTACTACTTTTTCAAACAAATAGTCTTATAACTATTACTACTTTTTCAAACAAATAGTCTTATAACTATTACTACTTTTTCAAACAAATAGTCTTATAACTATTACTACTTTTTCAAACAAATAGTCTTATAACTATTACTACTTTTTCAAACAAATAGTCTTATGACTATTACTACTTTTTCAAACAAATAGTCTTATAACTATTACTACTTTTTCAAACAAATAGTCTTATGACTATTACTACTTTTTCAAACAAATAGTCTTATGACTATTACTACTTTTTCAAACAAATAGTCTTATAACTATTACTACTTTTTCAAACAAATAGTCTTATAACTGTTACTACTTTTTCAAACAAATAGTCTTATGACTATTACTACTTTTTCAAACAAATAGTCTTATAACTATTACTACTTTTTCAAACAAAAAATAACTGATATAATTAACATATACCGATCATTTTTTTTAAATTTAATATATTATTATAGCATTGAATAAACGTAAAATAAAAAGGAGGGAAAAAACAAAAGGGAAGTCAGTTAGGTAATGATGATAATGAAGGAAGGAAAGAAAAATTCTAACGAAAGAAAATGAAAAGTAAAAGGAAATAAAAACGTGGAAATAGTAGTCAACGTATGGAAAGTCGAGTCCGCACTGAACCGCGTCAACCTTATGTAAAGAGAACGATGATACTTTTCATTTCTTTCTCTCTCTCTCTCTCTCTTTCTTTTTCCTTTTCTCTCTTTGTCTAGTTCGTATTCCTGAAACTAGAACGACGTGGCTCGAGCTATCTACGAAATTGGACTAATAGTACGAAGAGATGCTACTTTTCTCTTCATTTTCCTACTTTTCTCTTCATTTTCCTCTACTTTTTTTTTCCCCTTCATTTTCCTACTTTTCTTTTTTACTCTCTTATCCGCCATCTTTGTATCTCTCTCGTCTTATCTTCTCTCTTCCTACATATATATATATACAGGGTGTCTAAGGTATTTTTTCCACCGTAGAAACGTTGCGAGTAACGAGAAATAAGTAACAAGTAGTGTAATAAAATAACGTTCAAAAAATTGTTAAAAAAGAAAAGGTTAAAAAGTAATAAGCAACGTTTGTTAAATATAAAGAAACAAAAATGTTACAATTTTCGTGATGTTGAAATAAAATTCGAAGCTACGAGCCGAACAAATCGATAATATAAACGTTTTTTAACGTATTTATAAATCACGATGGTGGTCTCGAAATCGATGACGATTAGTTCGATATTTCTCTTGGTTAAAGACAAACGTTTCGTTAATTATACCTAGCCATAAACAAATTGGCTCTAATTAGGAAGAATTCCGGCTAAATTTCCGGGAACGAGAAGAACTTCTCTTCTTTTTCTCGTGAGTCTTGAAAATTAACGAGACGACTACTACGACTACTACTACGACGACGATGTTAGTGAAAAAATTACCTTTACCTTATTATTTTGTATATTTTTTTCTTTTTCTTTTCTCCTAATAATAATCCCGTTTGTTTGCGTAACAAAGTCAAAGTAAAAAATATTTCGGTGCTAGGAACACGAAGAAGCTTTAAAATCAAATTTCGTATAAATTATGAAATAAATAAATTTTGTCGAATATATTCAATTTTCTTTCTCTTTTGTTTTTATTTTTAACCCCTTTGATTATCAGAATCCGGTTAATAATATCAATCAACGAGAACACTTGCACTAATAATAAATTATTTCATCCCTCATTCTTCGTTATGCAGTTTATAACACAACAATAGCACGAACTTTTGATTCACAAGACACGAACCTCGAAGAAAAATCGATCTTATCGGACGTTCTAAATCCGTTCTTGAGTGGTGCACACGAGTGTACACTTGCATCGTGTAGTAATGCATTATATCAGATTTTTTCGCTGAATCGGAATTTATCCATCACAGTAAAATAGATAGTCGAAGACTAGTACGTGTGTTGTCGAACGATTCTAGATATATATATGTATATATCGTATAGGTACTTGATTCTTTATATGAATTTCGTAGAAAAAGAGAGAGAGAGAAGAAGAAGAAGATTATAGCAAATCGACTGTTGAATCATTGAAAAGAACAATCTTTCGTCTCTTCTTCGAATATATTGCATTTCAATCTGCTTATATATATATATATATATATATATATATATATATATAAAATACTAAACGATGATAACATATATTTTTAACTATATGAAATACATATGTACGTGTATGCATGTTTAAACTTTAATATCAATGAAATAAATAATTACGATTATTAAAATGTTTCTTTTTTTTTAAATTTTTCTTAAAACATAAGATCACAGTGAATAATAATATAAATATTAAATTTTAATTAAATATTACAAAATTAACAAAAGCACAAAAATTGTTGATTAACTTAATTAAATATTGTATACTTAATAATATGTAGGATTCGTGAAAAAAATTAGGCCGTTGGACTGACTGGACCGAGAGGACTCGAACCCGGATCTTTCGCTTTCCGGGCGATTGCTTTTAACCACTGAGCTATCCAGGGCCCACTGTATACTTAATAATATAATATACTTAAATAAAATTGACAAAATTAATTAAATATTAAATATTATTATTAAATTATATATATAAAATACTAAACGATGATAACATACATTTTTAACTATACGAAATACATATGTACGTGTATGCATGTTTAAACTTTAATATCAATGAAATAAATAATTAAAATTATTAAAATGTTTCTTTTTTTTTTAAATTTTTCTTAAAACATAAGATCATTGTGAATAATAATATAAATATTAAATTTTAATTATATATTACAAAATTAACAAAAACACAAAAATTGTTGACAAACTTAATTAAATATTGTATACTTAATAATATAATATACTTAAATAAAATTGACAAAATTAATTAAATATTAAATATTATTATTAAATTATATATATATAAAATACTAAACGATGATAACATATATTTTTAACTATACGAAATACATATGTACGTGTATGCATGTTTAAACTTTAATATCAATTAAATAAATAATAAAATTATTAAAATGTTTCTTTTTTTTTAAATTTTTCTTAAAACATAAGATGAATAATAATACAAATATAAAAAATACTTAAAGAAAGATACACTATACACAATATATTATCGTAAAAAAAAAGTGAAAATATCTTTAATGTTTTTCTCTAAGCTCCACCCTCCCTCCCCCTATCCACCCATATAAAACTATCGCAACACCTATGCACACGAGACAAGAAAGAAAAAAAAGCCAAGGTATTCTTCGTAAGCACGTGGGTGTTTAACGATAGTAGGAGGTAGATGAACTTATCTATATGGTGTATAAGATGTTCTAACGGTAGCGAGGAAAGAAGGAAACAAGAAAAATATCGCGTATATGTACATAGAGAAAAACCGGATTCGCCAACTGGAAAAATTGCACTCTAAGGCGTGTAAAACGAGCATTAACGAGCGTTATTTATACTCAAACGTGAAAGTTTTTTCTTATTTTTTTGTGCAAACACTATATCGTACCTTTTTCGTGAGTGTATACATTAGGAAGAATAAAATAGAGAGAGAGTAGTAATGAATAGTAAAAAATAATCAAAATCACGTGGATTTTATTTTTCAAGATTTATCAATTCAACCTAACACAGTAGTGGATACACATATAAATATATATTTTTATAATTGAAATTATAATTATAAAATAAATAATAATATAAATAAATAAATTATTTTATAAATTATAATTATTTTTTATTTAAATACTATTTTTATATAAATAATAATTATATTTTATTATATATAAATAAATTATATTATAAATAATAATTATAAAATAAAACAGAAAAGGAGATAAATATCTATACGAAATTTATAATTATGAATAAAAAAATCTTTTCAACTTGGAGAGTTTTCTTTCAATCGCAAACTACGATCTCTTTATATCGATGAAAAAGCATCAACGTATTACACGACGAGATTCCTATCTCTCTTTTTCTCTCTTCCTGTCATACCATCATCATCCCTCTATGCATTCCATAGTTTCAACCCTGACGACACGACTTGACGCGACACAGAACCACCCCAAACTTTGGTATCCCTTTTCTCTTTTGAATCGGCCGTTCTCTCTCATAGATGACATCAAAGTTAATATGTTCTCTGGGACGAGTCCAAAGTCACTTTAGGATAAAATATACTCTTCTCATTTATTCCTTTTTTTAATATATATATTTATAATATATCATTTTAATATATTTAATTTTATATATATATATATTTTATAATTTAATATATATTAAAATTATATTATATATATATAATAATAAATTGTTATTATAATTATATAAATAAAAATAATTTAATAATTATTAAATTATTATATTAAAATTATATTATATATATTATAATAATATCATTTTAATATATAATTTTACATATATGTAGGATTCGTGAAAAAATTGGGTCGTTGGACAGACTGGACCGGGACTCGAACCCGGATCTTCCGCTTTCCGCTTTTCCGGGCGACTGCTTTAACCAATTGAGCTATCCAGGGCCCACCGTCCAATTTCCTCACGAACGCCTACTTAAGTGTTTGGCTTGGAGGTGCTCGCATCCCACATATATATATTTTTATAATTTAATATATATATTAAAATTATATTATTATAATATATATAATAATAAATTATTATTATAATTATTATATTAAATTATTTAATAATTATATAAATAAAAATAATTTAATAATTATTAAATTATATATATTAAAATTATTATTATATACATATATTTGTTTATATATGTATTTATCGTTATTTATAAATATCATGTGATTTATTAAACTAAAACACACATGTGTTCATAAAATCAACTCGAGATTTTATTCTTCTAACCCGTAACACATATAATAAAGAAGAAAAAACCACGTTATAAGTATAATATACGACAGTGAGGAGTTTACCTAAGAGACACATTATACGAGTTTACGTATACGTAAAGTATGTCGTCTTTAGTTTCATTATAGAAGAAACGTGAAGATATCGCAAAGCTTCAAAACGAGAGATGCAAACGTTTAAGCTCGTACAAACTTTAACCGCCTTAATCGTCGAAAGCTTTTGCTACTACTTTCGAGAAAAAAAAAAAAACTCTGAACGTGCTACTTCTGGCACCCACTGTCATCTACTACTACTACTACTACTACTACTATTACTAGTTCTTCTTCTTCTTCTTCTTCTATGTCCACTTAAGAGTTACAAAGTGAAGGAAAAAAAGCAAGACGAGCTATCGTGTTTGAATACATAATGCGAGTATTACAGTTAGGTATAACCAACCGTGCTTTCTTTATGCCGATAAAACGAACAAATTTGTTACAATTAACACTAAATCTACGTATAATAAAAATTCCAAAGTATATGTTTTTAAAAAATAATATTTTAGTTTAATAATAACATTTCATTTGTTTAATATATCTTTTCAAACGATAGATCGTTTTAAACGTTATATAAGCCGTTGGGTATAGAATAAATAATAAAAAAAAGGAAGAGAGAGAGAGGGAGAAAAAAAAGATAAAACAAAGAAGAAGTAATTATTCTATCGTGATGAATTAAATTATCACGTTATTGTGTGCTGCTACGCTGGCTACATCAACATACGTTCGTGTATTTATTGTTTGTTTAGTTTGATGCGAACGAGTTTTCGTTATTAATATACTGCATACCTTGTTGCATACACATGCATATATATATATATAACGGTTAATATACCGCAAAAGTTTACTTCGAGATGAGTGTTTACGTCACCTGCCGATTGTATCTTAATAAACGCATACACTTAATATTATATTTTCTATATATAGTATCTTACGAGACGTATTTAAATATTTATAAATAGAATCTGAGTATTTTATTGACGACGACGTACTCTATAAGGAAATCAAAGTGTTAACCGTAGTCTAACGGGTGAGTACTTTAACTTAGATACGAAACGATGTCTGACTCTGAGGGTAAAAGCAACGATGATCTTTTGGGTTAACGAAAATCGTGTCTTTAAAAAGTTTTACCGATAGAACGAACGAGAGATAGAAAAAGGATCAAAAGAAAAAAAAGAAAAAAGAAGAAGAAGAAGGTGGAGGTAAGATCTTGGTTAGAAAACGAACGAAGGAGTTGGAACCGAATTCCAAGTTCGACGGTGTGGAAGAATCGATGACCGTCTTTCTCCACAGATATATATAGATATATATATAACGGATTGGAATAGGTCAGTCGAGTACATTTCTAACCGATATTCAGGGTGTCTTCGTGGCATACCAAAAATCCGTTTTGTCGACCTTCTGACTGCAACTTTACTAGAATGATTTTTGTTCTTTTTATTAATAAGAGAAAACTACGATCAATTCTCAACGAGAATTATAATTTATATAATTATAAAAAAACTAGTGTGTGTACTTATGTATGCACGTAAGAACCGTACCAAAACGAACATAACCTCAATAACCTCAAAAATAATTTCAAAAAATAACTTCAAAGAAAACAAATAACTTAAAAAGAAAAAATAATTATTATTATTATATATATAATATGTTTGTAATCCTTAATTTGTTGAGAGTAAGGACCACAATTAGATTCGTCTAAAATAAGAGTTATTTATTTAAACGTAATAGGTTAGGTTAATAATTTTACAATATTTACACGTGATCAACTAACCTAAAATAAGAGAATCAACAATTAAAAGTTCATGCTCCCGTTTCTCTATTAATTCATGCCAATCTTAATGCGTTTTCAATTCAATTTAATTTACAAGACTTTTCTACTAAATTTCTAAAAGAAAGAGAGATATATCGAATTACTTGACGCGTCAACAGTCATGGCGCGGTTACAGCATTAGTTCTCGTTTCGATCATTTAAGTAAAGCGGCGCTGCGTACGATTAATATTTGGATGGGTGACCCGCTTGAGAAAAAAAGGGGGGGAAGAAGGAAAAGAAGACAACTTCATGCCGTATACTTGAAATCGCTTTGCCGCGCGTTGTAAATATCGACAAACTTCATGGTGTCGTTTTTCCAGACGCTCGGAACAAAATCCACTCCCCATTACATTTTCCCCAACGCGCCAAAATAAGTATAACTTCAATAATAATTATATTAATTTATATATATTATATAATTTATGCTGACGTTATATAAAGATAACATGAGACTAAAAAGAGACGTTGCTATGATAAATGTAAATGTTGGTATTTCGGTATTTCGTAGGGATCCTTTAGAGTTTGTTCATTCTCTTGCATCTGGTGATGCATCCACGAGAAATATGTAGTAAACCAGTGGTAAGCTTCATCCTAACCGCGTTCTCGATCGGTCACCTCGGTGGTATTTAAATTATTTAACTAACAGCATAAACCCAACTACTTCTCTTCCTACTATTCTTCTCCCATTCCTACCCTAATCTATTATTTTCTTCCTCTAACCATTTCCACGGAATACGGATTAATTAATGATAGGTAATATCTAACATCGAAATTAGTTAACTCGAGTTAACCGAATAATTTGTTCTATCTGTTTTCTTGCTTGTTTATATACACGTTAAAAGATCTCATTTATTCGGGCCCTTCTCATTTACCTTTTCCCTTTTCTATCTCTTTCTCTAACTTCATTGTATAAATTATTCTATTTATTTTGTCAAGATATTCACGTTAACTAATCGTTAGTTCTCTCGAAAAATAAATCTAAACCCCATTGGAAGTTGATCGTACGCAGGATACAAATACGGAAAATACCAGAGAAAAATTCTCAACGGATATTCAAATATTTTTTCGAATGAAACGACGTGGATCATTATCTCGTAAATTCTAATTCTATCTTCTCCCCACTACCGTTTTACTACCCCCCCCATTTACTATTCTACCCCTTCTTTTTCAGTATTCGCTTATTGTTCCACCCACGCGTTTACGTAAATTCTCGTCGTCCATGACACTCGCTCGTTCCTCCCCCTCCCCCTCCTCCTCCTCCACCCCCTTTTTTACTTTCATGAGAAAAGAAATATTACTCTCTCTCTCTTTCTAATTTTTTTTCTTTCCCTCTCACTCAATGCTCGAACCTCATTTCTTTTACTACTTCTGTCTGCCATTTGCTACTATTTCTTTCTTTCTTTCTTTTTTTTTTCCTTTTTTTACCTTTCACGTCTATATTTGCTACGAAATAAGGAAGAAGTTGTGAGCGTGGGCGACAAAATCGACGCAGTCGTCTTCTCTCTTCTTTGTCGCTCACCGAAAAGAAAAAAAAGAAAATAAAAAGAAAAAAAGTAGTCGAGCCTTCGATTCCTTCTAATTCATGAAAGAAACTTTAGCAAAAGGGTAGCGTACCCACACACACACACACACACACCCTCGATCGTTTAACTGATTTCTCATTATTTTCTCTTATCTTTTAAGATTTCTAATAGGTTCTCTCTCTCTCTCTCTCTCTCTTTTTTATTTTCTCCTTCCTCATAAAACTTACTTTAACGCTCGATAAAAAAAAATAAAAAAAAAACCCTCGTGATCACTCGCGCGTGAAAAGTTCCAAGAATTATATTTCAAAAATATGAACAAATTTTCAGTGGAAATATTTTCCAGTTTCCGAAACGTTTAAACCAACTGAAATACTTTCGTTCTACGAGTAAAATAAAACCAATCGTATGCGAGTATCCCGAAAAAAAAAATAATAAATAAAAAATAAATAAAAAATGAATAAAAAATAAAAAGAACAAATATTTTTCATCCATTTTTACGAGATATCATTTATGATATTTTTATATATCCGCGTTTCTTTGCAAGGATCTTTTTCTTCTCTCTCTCTCACTCTCTCTCACTCACTCTCTAGAAATATCTATCTTTTAATTCGTTCGAATGGATCGTTATATATATATATATATTTACAAATACGTATGAAGTTTCCAACTGACTTTACTTTCAATTCGAAAGAAGGAAAAGCCTCGAGATATTTTCAAGGTATGGAAAATAGTGTGTGTCTGTGTGTGTGTGTGTATGTAAAATTCATCTTTCATCTTTCATCTTTCATCTTTCATCTCTCTTACACGTAGATCTTCGCGCTATGAGATTTTCTATCTTTCGACCCTTTTTTGGGAAGGATTGAAAAGGTCCACAACGTCATCTTTACGTCGTCCTTTGTAAAAGAAACTTGGCTAAAAACTGCTACTCTCTCTCTCTCTCTTTCTCTCTTTCTATATTTTTTTCTCTTTCTTATACGAAAATATAGTTCGTTCGTTCGTTTTACGAGAAAGAAGAAGAGCTCACACCCACGAGGAGATGCAGCAGCAGCAGCAGCAGAAGCTTTTGTTCCCTACCCGCTTTTTAAGTTTCGCCACCACGATGATGATGATTATGATGATGATTATGATTATGATGATGATGATGATGATGATGATGATGTTCAAGAATACAAATGAAATTCTTTTAGCTCGCGGGCATCTACGCGTGACAACTACTTTACTTTTACCTACGTGAAGTAAAAGAGATATATAGAAAGAAAAATTTCGATAGTGCAACTGGCGTAGGATAAATTAAAAAAGAAAATAAGAGAGAGAGAGAGAGAAACGAACGAAAAAAGGGGGTGGGAGAAAAAGAGAAAAATCCGAGTCGATAGAACGGATATGCGATCGTGACGAGAATTAAATGAAAAAAAAAAGAAAAGAAAAAAATAAAAAACTTGGACGATAGCGTTGCGTCGTGTAATTTGAAATCGAGTGGTGCACCACCACCCTCTCTCTCTCTCCTTTTTTCCGAGAACAAAATATCACGTGGGATTTATAATAATCGAGAGATTATCGAAGAAATCGAACATTTGTATTCGTCTTACTTTGAATGTTTGTCATAAAACATTTAAGAAAACTTACACGCATAATCCGCTTTCATATTTAATTACCAACATGATTATTCAAATACCGACCATTTATGTAGGATTCGTGAAAAAATTGGGCCGTTGGACAGACTGGACCGGGGACTCGAACCCGGATCTTCCGCTTTCCGGGCGACTGCTCTTTAACCAATTGAGCTATCCAGGGCCCATCGTCCAATCTCCTCACGAACGCCTACTTAAGTGTTTGGCTTGGAGGTGCTCGCATCCCACATTCTACCCCCCCCCCGCAACTACATTCGACCCCGAATGTTCGTCATTTCGACATCTTATAAATCTTTTCAACGAACCGACAAACCAAAAACTGTGTCCAACCTCGATCTTTAATACAGGATTAACCAACGCTGTATAACTTACACGAGGGTGCTACACACTACTTCACACGACACGAAAATTGTCAAAATATTCCCAACCTCGATCTTTAATACAGGCTTAACCAATGCTGTATAACTTACACGAGGATGGAAAACCTCTTCCCTGAACCATCTATCCTTCTTCGTCGTAGACCTCTTACTACACGTCTTACGTCTCCAGTCCTGAACGCATTGCTGTCCAAAGGCCGCTTGCCTAGTTCCCCAGCCAATCGTTCACGTCGCCACTATACGTAAGACGTCGGCCTAACCTCTCTTTGATAGATGTTCAATTAATTATTTTTCCCTAATTATTGCCCGGCCGTAGAAGTGTGACACGAAGCAAACCTCCATCCCAGCTGAGCCCACAAAATGTAGGATTCGTGAAAAAATTGGGCCGTTGGACAGACTGGACCGGGACTCGAACCCGGATCTTCCGCTTTCCGGGCGACTGACTGCTCTTTAACCAATTGAGCTATCCAGGGCCCACCGTCCAATCTCCTCACGAACGCCTACTTAAGTGTTTGGCCTGGAGGTGCTCGCATCTCACAATACTGATAAAAAAAGATTGTTTTACCTAATATTCAGCTGATATTTATCAACCAAAAAAGAAATATTTCTAACAATCGAATAAAGAAGTTCCTTATCGTTCTTCAAAAGGTAAACGTTCGTATGTCGGTATCAATGTCAAGACTATAATGCTTTGATACGCCAGACGAAGGATAGAAAAAGGCTAAAGAAAAGAAAAGAAAAGAAAAGAAATGAAATGAAAAGAAAAGAGAAACCTACGACAAGAAAAAGTTAGAAAAGGTTCGACAACCCCTAATGATTCACTTTTTCTTCCTTTCTATTTTTTCTTTTATCTTTTTTTACACGTTAAATTCCACTACCTTCGCACGAATTCTACGTGATTCCGTCACTTGTTATCGCAGATCTGTCCTTTCACCTTTTCCTTTTTTTATACCCCTATCCCTTTCTTCCTTTTTTTCTTTTTTTAAAAATAAAACACCCACTTTTTCGTCAAGGTTTTACCCCTTTTCGAAAACATCGGCGAGTACCAACCAAGGTTAGCAAAAAAAAAACTTATCCATTAGCGTACAAGCTCTAATGATAGGAAAAAGAAATTGCTCGTTTGATATCATCTCCCTTTAACCCCTTTTTAAAGCCCTTATTCTTTTTCTAACTAAAAGACAGATACGACTCATATCATTCCTAAAAATGATTATTTTAATTCGTTATTTGCACATTTGAAATGAAAATTTTTAAATAAAAAAAAGTATATGATATTGTTTTATTAATTGAATAAAACAAACGTTGGTGACTGTGTTATACTATCCTTTGAAAATTTCTCGAGAAATAACCATTGTAATATCAATTATGACTACTAATTACTCCCTGTTAGATAATAATAATAATAATAATAATAATAATATATATATATATTTTTTTTTTCTCATCCCTTTGGACGAGAAAACGTGACGTAAATAATAATAATAGTAAGTATATACAGGGTGAATGCAATGCGACGATGTAGATCTCGTTTATTTCTTCGAAATTAGGCCACTTTTATCAAGGTCAGCGGATGCTTGCGTGAGCTTAATAATACTCTTTTGGTCTAACGCGTTGATTGCAAGAAAAAAAAAAAAGAAAAAGAGAAAGGAAAGAAAAAAATCAACAAGGAAAAAAATACTAAAATTAACTTTTAACTATTTTAGGTAAAGAAAAAAATAATCGAATAAAGTTTCGATTCGATGCTAACGATAAGAAAGAAAAATATTAATATAAAGCAAGCAGCATTATCGATTGTCAAATCATGCTAGTCGGCCATTGCTTCGAGAAGATATGCATACAAACGTAGAAACGTGATTAACGTTCATTAAATGTACACATATATATATATATATATACGTGTGTGTTCGCAGTAAATATGTATAACATGTAGATACGTATTGACAATAGAATTCATATATGTAAGTGTGTAAAGAGAGAGAGAGAGAGAGAACAAATGATGACAATTGATAAATTTTGAAGTAAAACGCAATTGTATTACTTTACGAATAAAATAATGTGTAAGTATATTTCGTCTATGTTCAGTCAAAAATCATTAACTGAGCCGTTTATTTAGAAAGTGGCCTAACTCCATTTTTCATTTCTTTCCGGTTACCCACGGTAACATGTACAGCTTCAAATTATCTATCAATAAAGCATTTAAGATTTTTTATATTCCGAGTAAATACGGTAATTCTGGACACATAAGTTTTCAGAGTTAGTTGAATCACTGAACCGTTTATTTTGAAAGTGGCCTAACTCCATTAGGAGTAGAGATTTTGGTGTGGTAGAAATGGCATTAAAAAAAAATAATTTACCGTTTGTCCCCCGAGATTATTACAATATTATCAAAAAGTGTCGGAAAGGTAATAACTTTATTGTACATGAAATGAGACAAGAAGATTTTGTATCAACAAAATTATTAGAAGACGCAATTTTTAAAAGGGTCAAGAATTCTAACGGAGAACCAATAAACTGGTTAAAAATATGTTGGATGCGTTTTGTCAAAAATGAATAAGATTTTCTATAAGACATCAATGAATGAGAACGAAAATTTGAAAGTCCTGAATTTAATACCACGTCGGGGTAGACCAAGAAAGTTCGACAATATTGTATTGACACCACTGTATAAAAATATAAGACAAATTACAACCGCAAAATTCAAGGATATAATTGACTTATTACGATATATACCACCGGAACATCACGATTTCTTTAAATCCCTTTCACATACACAAAATGTAGATGAGTAGAAAATTGTTTTGTAATTTATGTTTGTACAAAATATTTTGAATCGTATAATTTATGTTTTTAAAGTGTTATAAAGATATGTAAAATAAAATAAGTATTGTTTTTTCGCAATTTGAAGCATCTTAAATTATGTTGAATGGACTTCGGTTCCTTCAAATTTTCTAACGAATCTGGTTGTTAATTTTGAAAGTGGCCTAACTCCATTCTTGGTAAGAAAACGCATATTATTCAATTAATAATTGCCATTATTTTAATAGGAACTGTAAATTTAACACCTTTAGACACACTTAAGCAACATAACTCATTGTTATTCTTTACGTATATTTTTAATTGCATCGAAACGCAAACCTTTAAATATCTCAATTTAAGGTTATATGGAGTTAGGCCACTTTCAAAATAAACGGCTCAACTAATAATTTGCGCTAATCTGACAAAATTTATGATCATACAAATTTTTAATGGGAGAGTAAAGAAGTTAGGTTTGATAAAAGTATGCTTTTTATTAATACTTTCACACATTACTATTGGGAAACTATTAATGAGGCAAAAATAAAGTTTGAGAAAAGTATGCTATGCATATTGATGTATTGATGAATTCATGCATACACTTTTATTGATACTTACTACGAAGTATGGTTAATAAATTGAAAAGAAAAGTAATTTAGAAAAAAAGCTATGCAAGCTAAATGAATAAATAATTGCAGGTTTTGTTAATACTTTCGCACAATACTATTGGGGAATTATTAATAAGGGAAAAATAAAGTTTGAGAAAAGTATAATTTTCATTGATGCATTGATGCATTCATGCATACACTTTTATTGATACTTACTACGAAGTATGGCTAATAAATTGAAAAAAAAGTAAATTACAAAAAAAGCTATGCAAGCTAAATGAATAAATAATTGCAGGCCATAAGTAAATTTTGTTAATACTATCTCACAATACTATTGGGGAATTATTAATAAGGGAAAAATAAAGTTTAAGAAATGTATAATTTTCATTGATGCATTGATGAATTCATGCATCACACTCTTATTGATACTTTCCAGGAAGTACGGTTAGTAATTCGAAAATAAAGTCATTTAAAAAAGAAACTCTATGCATGATAGATAAATAATTTAGAATCATAAGTATAGTTAGCGAGTTTTGACTGAAAATAAACGATAATATATAAGTTAACTATTAGAAACTCGAACGGCTATAGAAAGACTTTTGTTTTTATATCCCTCGATGTCTATTAATAGAATTCCGTCGCGGGCAGTATCATAGATCAATCACGTAATCACACAGAATGCTTCTTCTGCACGAATTGAGAACACTAAAAATAACGAATTAGTAACTGCGACGAGGACTTCGATCTGTTCTCTAAATGACAACGAAATAAAAAGAGAAAGAAAGAGAAAAAGAGAGAGAGAGAGAAATAAAATACATATAAATATATAGAATATATAGAATATATAAAATTCTATAGAAATAATATTCTATAGATTATAAAAAAAGAAATATAAAGAATACATAATATAATGAATATGGAATATAAATAAATAAGAATATATATATAATAAATAATAGAAATATATTCTATAGAATATATAGAATATATAATATACATAATAGATATACTTTATACATTTCAACACTTACAAATCTCAATACATTTTCACTTTTTTCTTTCTTTCTCTCTTTTCCGTATTCTTTATAAACGTTTACAATAAGAACAGTCTTTATATCCTCATCCTAATTTTAGTAAGAACCTAACCCTTTCGTGTTCTCTGTCTCGAGGGAAGGATCGATAACGCAAACTAACCAGAGCAGGTTTATCAATGGCAATGAAAGAAAGATAGAAAAGGAAAAACGTCTCCTACTCTTAAACATTTGTGCATCATGCTTGCACATTTTCGATGACGAAACGTTTGACCTTTCTAATTCCCTTCTGGCAATAGTACTACTACTACTACTACTACTAGTAGTAGTAGTATTAAAAGCATCGAGGTAAACATCAGAATGCAGTAGTAATGGTCAACGATATGGATACGATAAAACGTCAATGAATATTATTGAAGTTATACTTCTTTTAGCGCGTTGGGGAAAATGTAATGGGGAGTTGATTTTGTTCCGAGCGTCTGGAAAAACGACACCATGAAGTTTGTCGGTATTTACGACGCGCGACAAATTTCAAGTATACGGCATGAAGTTGTCTTCTTTTCTTCTTCCCCCCCTTTTTTCTCAAGCGGGTCACCCATCCAAATACTAATCGTACGCAGCGCTGCTTTACTTAAATGATCGAAACGAGAACTAATGCTGTAACCGCGCCATGACTGTTGACGCGTCAAGTAATTCGATATATCTCTCTTTCTTTTAGAAGTTTAGTAGAAAAGTCTTGTAAATTAAATTGAATTGAAAACGCATTAAGATTGGCATGAATTAATAGAGAAACGGGAGCATGAACTTTTAATTGTTGATTATCTTATTTTAGGTTAGTTGATCACGTGTTAATATTGTAAAATTATTAACCTAACCTATTATGTTTAAATAAATAACTCTTTTTTTAGACGAATCTAATTGTGGTTCTTACTCTCAACAAATTAAGGATTACAAACATATTATATATATAATAATAATAATTATTTTTTCTTTTTAAGTTATTTTTTTTCTTTGAAGTTTTTTTTGAAGTTATTTCTGAGGTTATTGAGGTTATGTTCGTTTTGGTACTGCAAAGAAGTATAACTTCTTACGTGCGTACATAAGTACACACCCCAGTTTGTTTTCTTTTAAGTTATTTGTTTTCTTTGAAGTTTTTTTTTGAAGTTATTTTTGAGATTATTGAGGTTATGTTCGTTTTGGTACTGCAAAGAAGTATAACTTCTTACGTGCGTACATAAGTACACACCCCAGTTTGTTTTCTTTTAAGTTATTTGTTTTCTTTGAAGTTTTTTTTTGAAGTTATTTTTGAGATTATTGAGGTTATGTTCGTTTTGGTACTGCAAAGAAGTATAACTTCTTACGTGCGTAGATAAGTACACACACTAGTTTTCTATTCAAATTACGTGCCAGAAAGTGTCGTCCTACTCGTTTTGTTTTTTTTCTTTCGTGATAGCTTTTACTTTTTCGAAAAATAATCAAATCCTAGCGCGTTAGCTAGTTGACGTGATACGTTATAGCATTCGTTTTCACAGTGATGCAAAATGACACGAATTCTAACTATGATAACATTTTAATCTATTTTTGCAGCTCGTTGAAATTTTTCTACTCTAAATATGACGAACGCGTTAAAGATTAATAAACAATTTGAACGCTTTTTAATTGAATAGAAATAAAAAAAAAAGAAAAACAAAAATAAAAATAAAAAAAGAAAAGATACGAAAAATAAAGTGAAGTTAACGAGACTAAGATGAGAGAAAATGAAGAAAATCAGTGATACGTGATCGTATCTCTCGTTTACTTGTACTTTTCCATTAGCATCATCGTCCTTTTCACACGAGCACCTTTACGAAGGTCTCGAGAATTCGTTAACACATTCACTCGCTATACGCCTTGTAACTTTAACTTTCGTATCACGTTTCCATATCCTGTATCTCTCTTTTGTATAATTAATTCATTAAATTTGATCTAAACTTAAAAATAATTCATTATTATTCTAATCGAAATATCATTCATATTATTCTATTCAAATATATATAAATATATTCGAAATTAATATAACTTTAATATTACGTAAGATTATGTTTTTAATCAAAGTAATCAAAAAATTGGGTTACGGAAGGAATTCAATTTACACTCTCGATATATTTTTATCTTTCCTTTTCTCTTTGTAAGTATTCCCTCCTCCTCCACCTCCTCCTCCTCCTCCTCTTTCCCCTTCCTTCTTCTCAGTTGGTAAAAACACTTGAAAGAAAAAAGCCGACTCATCCGTTAGTATACGTGTATGTACATAGAGAAAACTAGTAAGCTAAGAGACGATATCGTTCTCGAAAATGATATCTCTCTTGGCAAAGAGACCCAGACGACCAACTACGAGAAGTTTTCGTGCAAGGCGCAAAATCCTATGTACCCACCCTCTCCCCCTACTTCCTCCACCACCCCTTTTACCGTTCGGAAATACTTCGTTTCCGTCTTCGTCGTCGTTTCGCTTACGTAATCGAGTATATCTGCCCCCTTCCACCCCTTCTGAGAAAACCAGTCGTTCCTATTTTCTACCCCTTTCCCACCACCCACCGCTTAACTTACATACTTTTACACGTATCTACTTATATACATATATTTAAGGGAATAGTTTGAGTATCCACCATTCGTGAGTCATGTTCGACCTATCTCAGAAGCTTGCTTTTGTCTCTCTGATCTTACACACATACGTGTACACATATACGATAGATACCACCACCCCTGCCCCTTCTTCTTCTTCTTCTTCTTCTTCTTCTTCATCTCCTATTCGAGAATCACGCGATTCGAGTTTTACACATTTTACACGAGATCGTTTTACTTGAACGCTAAAAGTCTTCAAAATGATTTCGTTCTTTCATTTATTCAAATGAGCCGTTTATTTTGAAAGTGGCCTAACTCCATTTTTCATTTTTTTCCGGTTACCCACGGTAACATGTACAGCTTCAAATTATCTATCAATAAAGCATTTCAGATTTTTTATATTCCGAGTAAATACGGTAATTCTGGACACATAAGTTTTCAGAGTTAGTTGAATCACTAAACCGTTTATTTTGAGAGTGGCCTAACTCCATTAGGAGTAGAGATTTTGGTGTGGTAGAAATGGCATTAAAAAAAAATAATTTACCGTTTGTCCCCCGAGAGTATTACAATATTATCAAAAAGTGTCGGAAAGGTAATAACTTTATTGTACATGAAATGAGACAAGAAGATTTTGTATGAACAAAATTATTAGAAGACGCAATTTTTAAAAGGGTCAAGAATTCTAACGGAGAACCAATAAACTGGTTAAAAATATGTTGGATGAGTTTTGTCAAAAATGAATAAGATTTTCTATAAGACATCAATGAATGAGAACGAAAATTTGAAAGTCCTGAATTTGATACCACGTCGGGGTAGACCAAGAAAGTTCGAAAATATTGTATTGACAGCCACTGTATAAAAATATAAGACAAATTACAACCGCAAAATTCAAGAACATAATTGACTTATTACGATATATACCACCGGAACATCACGATTTCTTTAAATCCCTTTCACATACACAAAATGTAGATGAGTAGAAAATTGTTTTGTAATTTATGTTTGTAAAAAATATTTTCAATCGCATAATTTATGTTTTTAAAGTGTTATAAAGATATGTAAAATAAAATAAGTATTGTTTTTTCGCAATTTGAAGCATCTTAAATTATGTTGAATGGACTTCGGTTCCTTCAAATTTTATAACGAATCTGGTTGTTTATTTTGAAAGTGGCCTAACTCCATTAGGAGTAGAGATTTTGGTGTGGTAGAAATGGCATTAAAAAAAAATAATTTACTGTTTGTCCCCCGAGAGTATTACAATATTATCAAAAAGTGTCGGAAAGGTAATAACTTTATTGTACATGAAATGAGACAAGAAGATTTTGTATGAACAAAATTATTAGAAGACGCAATTTTTAAAAGGGTCAAGAATTCTAACGGAGAACCAATAAACTGGTTAAAAATATGTTGGATGCGTTTTGTCAAAAATGAATAAGATTTTCTATAAGACATCAATGAATGAGAACGAAAATTTGAAAGTCCTGAATTTAATACCACGTCGGGGTAGACCAAGAAAGTTCGAAAATATTGTATTGACACCACTGTATAAAAATATAAGACAAATTACAACCGCAAAATTCAAGGACATAATTGACTTATTACGATATATACCACCGGAACATCACGATTTCTTTAAATCCCTTTCACATACACAAAATGTAGATGAGTAGAAAATTGTTTTGTAATTTATGTTTGTAAAAAATATTTTCAATCGCATAATTTATGTTTTTAAAGTGTTATAAAGATATGTAAAATAAAATAAGTATTGTTTTTTCGCAATTTGAAGCATCTTAAATTATGTTGAATGGACTTCGGTTCCTTCAAATTTTCTAACGAATCTGGTTGTTAATTTTGAAAGTGGCCTAACTCCATTCTTGGTAAGAAAACGCATATTATTCACTTAATAATTGCCATTATTTTAATAGGAACTGTAAATTGAACACCTTTAGACACACTAAAGCAAAATAACTCATTGTAATTCTTTACGTATATTTTGAATTGCATTGAAACGCAAACCTTTAAATATCTAAATTTAAGGTTATATGGAGTTAGGTCACTTTCAAAATAAACGGCTCAAATAAATCTTTATTGTCTCGTTACGTTTATTCAGTGTTACGTATTGTTGTGGTGGAAAATATTTAAAATTGCTAATCCTTTTTCTTTTTCAAATGCATTTCAATCCTTTGTTATAATGCATTTTAATATCAGAATGAATTTAATACGTATTAAAGTAAGAATAATATAAAATACATTACATATCTCTGATAATATAATTTCATTATAAAATCATTTTAATTCGATATCTTATTACAGTTAAACTTTAAATGAGAAAATATCGAACACCGATCAAATATTTGATATTCGTATGGTCAACGAAATGTAAATGATATTATTTTGTATTTGGACAAGTAAAAAAACCCACCGAAATTCTGTCCTCCGTATAATTAAGCTTTAAATCATTATTTTCAATTGTTCAAATAAGATATAATATACGCGAGAATATAATTAAAAATAATGTTTAAGAAAAGAATACATTTATACAAAAAAATTGTATCATGTTTAAAAATGACAACATATCTATTAATATAATTTAAACATTAAACAATTTCAATCTGATATTTCATTAGCTGAAAAGTTTCAAAACTAAAATCAGGATTATGCAATTTTATTATTAATAACAATTTATATACTATTATTTTTTATTTATTTATTTAATAATATTTTATTGACCCTAGAGCCTAGGTTCCCTAAAGGCCATTAATTACGGTATAGTACAATGTAATGTATAGATAAAACAAAACGGAAATTAAAATTATGTAATTATTATTAAACTTATCAGTAGTAACGCACAGTAAATAGATAAATGTAAAAAGAAAATAGTAATAATAAATTAAAGTATAATGGTTCTATAATAGTAGTATAGTAGTATGATTCAAGCAATAAAAATATGGTTAAAAAAAAAACAAAAAAAAAACAAAAAAAAACAAAATTAAATTAAATTAAATTAAATTGTAAGTCACTGTAAGTCATTAATTGTAAGTAAGAAATATATTATTATATCTATATATATATATACCATTTTACAACTATTATTTTATATATATATATGTCAGTAGAAATGAAAAGAAGCTGCGATAAGGAAAAAAATTTCAAATTCATCTCTCTTGTCGCAATTTTCTGATATATATATATATAAAAAAGTAAAAATAAAATAGAAATAACGAAGTAACATTCGGTTCGTGCAAAATTGGCCAAAACGGGTTAGATCTGAAGTTCTTGAAAGTTTAGTCACGATCCTAAAGCAACGAAACGATCCTACACGACGAAACCGAGATGGAAAAAAAATGAAGAGAAAATATAGAAAAAGAAAAAGAAGATAAAAAAAAAAGAAAAAGAAAAAGAAATAAAAAAACAGGGTGGTAGATGCGTGCTAGTTTTCGCTCGTTAACCGTCGTTACATTTTTAACTTATCTACTTATACAGTAGCAGTCTCAATGTTAAAAATTACACTCGTATTATAACTTACAAAATTATGATGCATAAACGTTTTTAAAAAAAAGAGAACACGTTTGGAAGAAATTTCATACCTAACCGAGTATTAAATGTCTTTCCCGGTTATTCATAATTTTTCTCTTATATATTTTACTGTATAAAACGTGTATATGTATATATACATACACACACGTAGAATTAAAACAAAACAAAAATGAAAATGGCGACTTTTTAATGTTTACCAACAAAGTAAGCATGCTAGACGCGTCTCACACTAACACACACACACACACACGCAACCAAACACCTATCTCGTTGAATATATAATACTTTAGTTGAGACACGTGTTCTTTTTTTTTTTTGTTACATACTGAGAAAAACCGAGAGGAAAAGAGAAAGCAAGCAGCTGATGTAAAAAAAAAAAAGAAAAAAAAAAAGGGATGCAGAATGAACTAGAAAAGTTTTGCGGAGACAGTAAAATGAAAACGGGGTGGGGGGGGGAAAAGTAGAACGTTGAAGATGCGTATTTAAACGGGATGCTGGAATACAAGCCTAAAAATGTTGTCGTTGGGGTTTTTTTCTTTCCTCATCGAAATTATTCCTATTACAATAATTTGTTCGTTATTTAAATTATATTAATTTTCGATCGATTTATACGAAAATGATGAATTTTATTTGACGAAGAAGATGGTTTAAAGATATATCATCGTTAATTTGGATGAAATAAAAATCATTTGAGTACGGTTTTAAAATTACACGTTGAAACGTACGAAAAAAAGAAAAAAAAAGTAAAAAAAAAGGACATACTCGTAATTACAGTTACAGAGTCGTTTGTTCACGAAAAGAATACCTCCATCAGGAGATTAAAAAGTCGGCGGACTTGGTTGCACTGGCGGCGGCTGGTTGCACAATGCACCCCTTCCTTTCCTTTGTAACCACGCAATATCCCATTGTAAATTACATCGTTTCATTGCACACTACTGGTACGGATGGATATTCTCGGTGTAAGCTACGTTGAAAGAAAATCATTAAAAAGACAAAAATAAAATAGGAAAGAATAAAAAATATAAAATAAAAATTACGATAAAATATTCCTTAATGTTTAAACAATATTCGAAAAAAAAGTAATAATTACAAAAAAAAAACAAATGAATAGGCAGTGCGTTGTATTCCCGCGTATCGATTTAAACTATTATTTTAAAATACCATATTACCATTTACTGCAAAATACTCGACATTTCAATAAGAAGTAATAAAAATGTCATTCGATATTACGGTTTCTTTTTATATTACCGATAAAACCGTTACGTTATTTTATTACAAACAAAAGTCTGATCATTTTCTTTTCGACATATAGGTTTATGTATTACCTTTTACAAACTGAAACGAGTTGATTATTATTATTTTAACGATACATGTCTGATATATATACTTTTTTTGTTTTCTACATTTTTCTTGTTTATGAATTTTATTAGATTTCTTTTCGGATAATTTGAACAATTTTTTAACAACGACAACCTTTTCAACAATGAACCGTTAATTTTATAATAGAATAGAAATGTATTCCTTCCTCCTTTTATTTCATATTTTCCGTTAAATTTACAATAGAAGCATCCTGCGCTATCCACGTTCGTCATTGATTGATTTTAATTATGATTCACATGTATATGGGGAATTTTTTAAAAACTAAATACCGTAGTTAATTGATTAATACAAAAAGCTGTTAATACTTTATTAAAAACATCAAGCAAAAATATTATATAAAATTATATAAACGTATATGGTATTTGATACAAAGAAACAATGAATTATTTATACGTAACAAAAATATTCATAAATTCGTATTATTGACCATTTATTTTGGAAAATATGTTTTTTTCGTTAATTAAATAAATATACAAAATTAAAATATATCGAAGTTAAATATCGAATCGATAGATATTAATTTGTCAAATGTAAAAAAGGGGGGGAAAACCTTCCAGGAAAGAACGAACGTGTTTTCGAACTTTCTTAGAAAAAAATATTCAATAAACTTCTACATTTTTTTTTTTTTTACATTTTTTCTTTTCTTTTCTCGTAAAATCGTATAAACCAACCCACGCTTCTTCTTCTTTTTCTTCTTCTTCGTACGAGAGAACGCGATACAGAAAAACATTTTCAGAAACGACAATACGAAATGGATTTTTTCACGAGGATGGAAGAAAGCTCAATTTGAATATCTAAATCCTTTCGAAATCACTTTGGTAAGGTTCTCGCGTCTGTCACTGTATGTCGTAACCTACCTATAAAGATACGGGCCAACAGTATTACCCGAAGAAATAAAATAAAAGAAAAGAAAACAAGAGAAAAAAGAAGAAAATCGGTTACTGATAACGTATTTATGTAAATTTGATTTATGCATAACACTCCCTCCTCCCTCCTATCGTACAAAAATGAAAATCCATCTGGACCAAAAAAAAAACGGGGAAAAAAAATAAATAATGTAAATGCTCTGACCGTAAAATAATACTCGTGAATTCGTATTACGTATGTTTATATCTCTGTAAATCCTATTTAATTCGCATAATATTATCTCACGAGAAAAGAAATGTTTAAAACACACACACGGCTTTTTCTCAACATTTGTCCATCGTCAAACACCGGAGCGAGAATTATTTTTAAAAAAAGCTAGACATTAAGATTCATTATTTATAACTTAATGACACAAAATTGTCGAATTTATAAACGAATATTATTTTGTTTATTCTAATATTAAAAAGAAAGAAAAACACAATAAAACTTTCAGTATCCGAATTAATTGTTCGAATCAAACACAGATTATTTTACATACATTTTCCAATAGTAGAATATTAATCTCTATCGTAATTTTAAACTGTATAATCAACGAAAAGAAATGTTTAAAACACACACGGCTTTTTCTCAACATTTGTCCATCGTCAAACACCGGAGCAAGAATTATTTTTTAAAAAAGATAGACATTAAGATTCATTATTTATAACTTAATGACACAAAATTGTCGAATTTATAAACGAAATATTATTTTGTTTATTCTAATATTAAAAAGAAAGAAAAAACACAATAAAACTTTCAGTATCCGAATTAATTGTTCGAATCAAACACAGATTATTTTACATACATTTTCCAATAGTAGAATATTAATCTGTATCGTCATTTTAAACTGTATAATCAACGAAAGAAATGTTTTAAAACACACACGGCTTTTTCTCAACATTTGTCCATCGTCAAACACCGGAGCGAGAATTATTTTTTAAAAAAGATAGACATCAAGATTCATTATTTATAACTTAATGACACAAACTTGTCGAATTATAAACGAAATATTATTTGTTTATTCTAATATTAAAAAGAAAGAAAACACAATAAAACTTTCAGTATCCGAATTAATTGTTCGAATCAAACACAGATATTTTACATACATTTTCCAATAGTAGAATATTAATCTCTATCGTAATTTTAAACTGTATAATCAACGAAAAGAAATGTTTAAAACACACACGGCTTTTCTCAACATTTGTCCATCGTCAAACACCGGAGCAAGAATTATTTTCAAAAAAAGATAGACTTAGATTCATTATTTATAACTTAATGACACAAAATTGTCGAATTTATAAACGAAATATTATTTTGTTTATTCTAATATTAAAAAGAAAGAAAAAACACGATAAAACTTTCAATATCCGAATTAATTGTTCGAATCAAACACAGATTATTTTACATACATTTTCCAATAGTAGAATATTAATCTGTATCGTCATTTTAAACTGTATAATCAACGAAAAGAAATGTTTAAAACACACACGGCTTTTTCTCAACATTTGTCTATCGTCAAACACCGGAGCAAGAATTATTTTTAATAAAGATAGACATTAAGATTCATTATTTATAACTTAATGACACAAAATTGTCGAATTTATAAACGAATATTATTTGTTTATCTAATATTAAAAAGAAAGAAAAACTACAATAAAACTTTCAGTATCCGAATTAATTGTTCGAATCAAACACAGATTATTTTACATACATTTTCCAATAGTAGAATATTAATCTATCGTAATTTTAAACTGTATAATCACGAAAAGAAATGTTTAAAACACACACGGCTTTTTCTCAACATTTGTCCATCGTCAAACACCGGAGCAAGAATTATTTTTAAAAAAGATAGACATCAAGATTCATTATTTATCTTAATGACACAAAATTGTCGAATTTATAAACGAAATATTATTTTGTTTATTCTAATATTAAAAGAAAGAAAAAACACATAAAACTTTCAGTATCCGAATTAATTGTTCGAATCAAACACAGATTATTTTACATACATTTTCCAATAGTAGAATATTAATCTGTATCGTCATTTTAAACTGTATAATCAACGAAAAGAAATGTTTAAAACACACACGGCTTTTTCTCAACATTTGTCCATCGTCAAAACACCGGAGCAAGAATTATTTTTTAAAAAAGATAGACATTAAGATTCATTATTATAACTTAATGACACAAAATTGTCGAATTTGTAAACGAAATATTATTTTGTTTATTCTAATATTAAAAAGAAAGAAAAACACAATAAAACTTTCAGTATCCGAATTAATTGTTCGAATCAAACACAGATTATTTTACATACATTTTCCAATAGTAGAATATTAATCTGTATCGTCATTTTAAACTGTATAATCAACGAAAAGAAATGTTTAAAACACACACGGCTTTTTCTCAACATTTGTCCATCGTCAAACACCGGAGCAAGAATTATTTTTAAAAAAGATAGACATTAAGATTCATTATTTATAACTTAATGACACAAAATTGTCGAATTTATAAACGAAATATTATTTTGTTTATTCTAATATTAAAAAGAAAGAAAAAACACAATAAAACTTTCAGTATCCGAATTAATTGTTCGAATCAAACACAGATTATTTTACATACATTTTCCAATAGTAGAATATTAATCTGTATCGTCATTTTAAACTGTATAATCAACGAAAAGAAATGTTTAAAACACACACGGCTTTTCTCAACATTCGTCCATCGTCAAACACCGGAGCAAGAATTATTTTTTAAAAAAGATAGACATCAAGATTCATTATTTAAACTTAATGACAAAAATTGTCGAATTTATAAACGAAATATATTTGTTTATTCTAATATAAAAAGAAAGAAAAACCGCAATAAAACTTTCAGTATCCGAATTAATTGTTCGAATCAAACACAGATTATTTTACATACATTTTCCAATAGTAGAATATTAATCTGTATC
>NW_025113103.1:1206250-1454592 GCF_010416935.1 Polistes fuscatus
GATTTCGACGTATATAATAATCAAATAAAAAAAATAAATACATATATATATATAATAAACAATTAATTAATATATTAATAATCATATAAGTAAACTATTTAATTAATACATATATTATAATGTTGGTAAAATAGATTTATAAATTTGGAAATAATAATTTAATTCAATATTATAATTAATTATTAATATAATATAATTTTTTTTTTGTTTTTTAAATTTACAGCTTCTTATATTTTATATTTATTTAATATATTTCAATCGGATTGGATAAAAGAGATAGATATTAAGATAGAATCTAGTCTGAAGTTGTTTTCTCGCGATTCTCGTGTAAAAAGGAAACAAATAAAAGGGAAGAAAAATAGAAAAAAAATAGAAAAAAAAGATAATAGATAGAAAGGAGTACCACACCACTATCCTAGGTAGAATGAAATCGAATTAACGATATCATTTCACGGTCCGTTCCCTTGTTATCGAGCATCGATAGGAATACACGTATACCTTTCCGCGGGGTTGAAGGTATTTTCCACCCCCGCCACGCATATCATGTTATAGGTCATAGGTCATAGGCTTGGTATATATCAAAGCCGATGGAATGAAAGGCACCGTTTTCGTAGATCAATCATATCGAGAATGAGCAAAAGAAAGGATAAAACGAAGAGAAAATAATCAAAACAACGAGAATCGAGAATAAAACATCGAATTTTTATTTTATTCGACACGTTTCTTTTATAAAAAAAAAATTAATCTTTTACGTTTCAATCTTTTACGATTATTGTATGTAATTTTTCGATTGTTTAGCATAAATTTTGAATAGGTCAGATAGAAATCTTTTTTTTTTTTCATTTTAAATAATACCTCGACGTTTCTTTTTCATTTATCTTATCTATTTATCTATTTATCTATCTATGTATCTTTTTTTAATAAGTTGCTTCGTTATATGGTTTCCTTGGAAAAAGTTTAACAAAATGGGGCTAGTATACGATTAAATGCGATCAGCTAGGACGATTCTACCGTTAAATTTGGAAGAAGAACGTAACTAGAGAAGAAAACTTTCCAAACGATGCGAATATGAACGTATGCATTCGAAACTGTTACGTGAAATAATTCTCTATCGCGTTTAATCGGCTTTCAACAAAACTAGAACGGTCCTATCGTGCTAATCTATTATTATTACTTTTCTTCAAATAATTTTGCAAAATATATATATATATATTTACGTATCACACGAATCGCAAGAAATATTCTTAACAAACTTCGACTGTTAATTTTGAAATATAATTTATATTTGTTTTCTAACGCAATGTATTCAAATTCCTTCCAAAACAGAGAAATCTATTTTAAGATTATTAAAACTTTCAAAGTTGATATTAATTTGATTCGATAAAAACGTATTATTGTCAGAGAAATATAATTTAAAAATTAAATTAAAATTAATTTAAAAAATACAAGAGTATTTGCATTTATATAAGATGTAATAAAAATACGATTATTATTTTTCTAAATGGCATTTAATTCGCACTCTTTTGCATATTTTAATTTTTTTTCGAAACAATTGGATATCTCGTAAGGCGAGTTATTTGATCGGTTGTGCACAATTTTACTAATCTTATAAAAGAAATGTTCTTTAACAATTCGATTGAACTCAATTTGAAAGTTCAATAATCCTAAAATATGTTTCCGTGCAGAAAAATTATTGAAATATTGTATTACAAGAAAATATCGATAGATTTAAATTGACAAGTTGTATCACGAATATTTATGTAATTTATTGTATATAACAGAAATGAAAACGTAAAGATTATTGACACGTGTCAATTAGTTTTGAAAACTGTTTGTACCTTTTGAAAGCAATTTGTCACAATATTTTACGCATCGTTAGAAAATAAAAATTCAATATCGTTTCCATTGATTAAACTGACAGACTATTATAATAAATATGTTATTCGTGGATGAAAATAGCCAAACAACACTATCTTATTTCATTTCGAATAATAAAAGAATAGAACGGGGGACAGCTTCACTTCAATTAAATTTTTCTTTTATATCCGCACTGATTGCTTGTATTTCTCGTTTTCCTCGAAAAAAAAACCTATGAAAACAATGAAAAACGTTTTCCTTTATAATTAAAAACAATAAAAATCCAATATAACTAAAGAAAGCCGAGCCGCCGATCGATTCACGCTATTTGTTTTGTTTTTTTTTTATTTTCTCAAAAAAAAAAAAAAGAAAAAGAAAAAAGGCCGGAAATATGAGGACGAATTTTTTGTTATATTTCTTTTTAGTTTTTATTACCACCCATCGTTCATGTCCAAGATTTCGCGCTGTATAGAAAGTGAATATTTTTTTCATTTTCCCCAGTTAAAAAAGTCACGATAAATATTTGTTTCTTTTTTTATCAAAATCCGTATTGCTTTACATTTCATTAATTTCTATCGTTTAAATATATGTAAATATTCTACTTAAAAAATAAATAAATAAAGATATATATATATAATCACGTATTAAATTCTAAATTTTGTTCATCCTAAACACACTATATCAATAATTATAAAGCAAAAAAATTTAGTAAGAATATTTCAAGTTATATTTGTTGTAAAATTTTCAATAGCAATGTATATGTAATATTTAGTTCTTGTGTGTGCCTTCAGGAATGCGTATAATAATATACAAAATACATATATTTTAAAAAATAGTCATGGCGTTCAAAAAGGAAAATATCTCCAAGATTTGTTGTTAAATCCAACGATGATACCTGTAACAAAAAGCAAATATATTAATCATAGAATCAAGTGATACAATAGCCTAACATATAAATCGTCCAATTGGCGATGCATTTTTCAATTGAATTCTCTATTTACTTTTATCAAATCTCTAATTACCGTAGCAATAAAATTAAATGTAAACGCGTGATTTTACAATTACACAAAATAAATAGAAATAAAGAAATAGAAAGAGTAAAAATACTAAGTTACTAAAAAAAATAATATCTATTAATTATTGTGAAATACTATTAAACTGCTTTATATAGAAAAAAATAGCAAATTTAATAAAATACGATAGCAGTAAAAAATTTTAAAAACGAAACAAGAAAAGAGAAATTACTCTAATATTTACCGAACGTTATTAAGACTTTAAAATTTATTAATACAAAAATTTTAATATTTCTGACTCTAACACTAAACATATGTGCATCTGTTAGACGATATAGACACAAATTTGGTGTCCCAAGGAGATGGAATGGTCCATCATCTCCAATTACAACTACAAAATTAATGACGAGCAAGAATGTAATATAATAAAATATAAAATATGACTAGAGAGCTATTCTCGAAAAGTTCGAATTTGAACCTTTGAAAATAACTCAATAGTTCAATAGTAGTTGCCCTCTTCAGCCACAATTAAGTGGGGGCCTCTTCGGCATTAGCCTCTTCTTTCTTCATTCCCTGAAAACTGCATTGGACATTTTCTACGTGCAAGAAAGATAAGATCTTTCGTACTACTTTAAGCAAATTATCTCGTATCTTTTTATGATTTCAATCATTAATTATTAAAAAATTAATTGACGTTCACTGTTCATTAGTAAAGCTCGTGAACCATGAATGAACTTAGAGTTCATTGACATATACACGAGTACAATTAATTATATGTCCAAGCAGATAATTATCGATGACCTAAACACACGTCGCACTTTTAATTTCAAGTAATAAAATAGAATTGAAATAAATAATGCAATAAATGTTATGCATTTTCTTGCAATATTTTAATTTCATTCATTCGTTATATTTCTAATTGAGAAAATCGCGATTGTGCGAAGTGCTAATATTATAATGCTTAAAACTAAGTATCAAACTCATCAAAGTATTTGCGAATTTGTTCGACTCTATCTCGTTCGAGATAGAATCGAAATAGAAATGAATCTTTCAAATCGTTGCAAATTACTTTGAATCATGATACATAATAAAGATTACAGAAAAGTCACAAAATAAATTTACAAAACAAGCATAATGGAATGAAATGATATAATTTTGTAACAGTTCTGTATAAACCAGGAGGCGGAATTTCCACTCCGGAGTGGAAGCAAGCCTAGTGCCTTTCCTGGATCCTACCTACTTAAAATTAAAGTTTTCACATTCGCTCAAAGGAGTATGCTACCTGCCTGCCAATTACCCATATTTAAAAAGAGCAAATACACATACGTACCCACCCACTCACTCCACGATTCTCTCACATACCACCAGGGTGCAAAAGCCTAAACTAGAGAGCATGCCCCGGGGCACCTCCGACACCCTAGTTCAAACGCGTGTTTTCTAAACTTATGGGAGTACGTACCAATGCTGTAATCGTCTGTCAAGGCTAATGATTATTGCAAAAATGACTAATGCAAAAATACAAGTATACACTAGTATATATTGCATACTAGTTATATACGAGTATATCATAGTTTCCACAAATAAATGCGGTAACTCTACTATTCAAAACGATTTTATTACAAAAAAAAAGTAGAAAAATTTAATATAAATATAAAAATATAGAAACACTCGTATTTGTCATATCACACGTGATATGTAGAAGTAGTGTTCTCAGTATTAAATGATGTATCAATTAAAAAATATCGCGAAACGATGTACAAAACACTTTACCTAATACGCACACACAGGTGTAAAGTACATCGTGCAATCACTAGCACAATGACAGCCGCCAATAGGGGAAAAACTTAAAACTAAACCTATACTAACCGTTTCTCTCACCCATACGAGTAGCACCTGGGCACACGCATAGATGAGAAAACAGAAAGTACAGGGGGGAGAAACGGGAGATTAGTATATTAGAAGCTGAAAATCCTGATCTAAAAAATATGATTAAAAACACATATATACATAAGACATCAATACATTTTTATAAAAATTCATCTAAGCGGCTAAGGACTCTACAATTTATTTGATAAGTAAAAACTTTTAATATATTTTAATATAACTTTTAATATCTTTTAATTAATATATAAAAAAACCTCGGACGACTCCTTTCATTAAGTTGGCTGTTCTAATAAAAGAACTGGGCTTTGAGCCACCACTTAACTGCTAGAATCTATCCGTCGCGAATGAGTTTGTCTTCTTGCTCATTTATTTATAATATCGAAATATCGATATATCAAAATTAATCGCGATTAGATAAACTAAGTACGAAGCAATGCATGTAAGACATTTATTACATGCTTTTCTGGACGAAAACGAGTAAATAAATGCTCGATTTCACCACTACCAACCACGAACAAAACACGTATAAAAAGAAAGTGCATTTATTAATTGCATTATTAATTAAATGAATTTAACCGGTGAGACAAGAAAACCTATCCTGAACTAATATAAAATATACAATACAATATACAATATAATATACAATTTTCATGAGTAACTCCTAGAAAAGAATTACTCATGTGCTCGTCACTAATTTATTTAAATAATTACAACCAGTAACTCGTGCCGATTAGGACCTTTCATCCTCGACATGATTGAGCACCGGAGGGACTTTAAATTTTAACTCACGGCATAAGAAGTTCTACGATGGCTCCAAAACACTCCTACTTCGCAGCAAGTATTGTAGAATGCGAGTATCGAAGATCCATCGAAGATCCATCGAAGATCCATCGAAGATCCATCGAAGATCCACCGAAGATCCATCGAAGATCCATCGAAGATCCATCGAAGATCCATCGAAGATCCATCGAAGATCCATCGAAGATCCATCGAAGATCCATCGAAGATCCATCGAAGAATTCATTCCACATCTTTGATAAGGTAGAAAGTCCGTCGTCATATCTGTAAAATAAAATAGAACAAAACGATAAGTTATTTGCAATATAATCCAAAATCATATAAAATAAAATCGAATAAAATGTAAATAAAAATAGATACTTACAATGCATTCCAATGGGATGAAATTCCATTGCACCATGGCGATGCACCTCGCGTGAATCTAAAAACGCGGTATAAACGAAAATAAGAAACTATAGATGAGTTTCTTATCGCGAAACCGAAATTTTATTATACGACGAACAACACTGTCTCTAATTCGCGTATGACTTTAATTTATTATACGCCCGATCACTGATTCTACAACTGCTTCCAAAGACTGCTTTGCACACAGTCAATGCAAGTAAAAAAATCTTCATTGATGCACTGCCTCTAATACGCGAACAGTCTGTGCGACTGTTTAAAGATAAAAATACAACTTTACTCGAACAAACTCTAATGCAATTACTGCTTTGGTCGCAGTTAATTTAATATGAAAAATTTCTAATACAATCGCGTAACACGTACGAATTAAAATGAGCGAACGAACGTGCTTCTAATCCGTGATTTTAATTATATTTAATCGATTGCAACACTCCCGTATATTGCTTCGCGCACGATTGCAATCTGAAACAGAAATAAAAAACAGTACTATTAATATCATTACTATTACTAAAAACAATTAAAATGTTTGTTGAATTATTAAATACAAAAATATACTCACTTTGTATCAAAATCGATGAATGCACGATGGGTCTCCTACCCTTAGGATGACGATGACGATGACAATGCACCAACACTGATTCTACAACTGCATTACATGCAGTTAATTCAATTAACACTAGATTAATGGATTAACAATAAACTAATTTGACTCATATCAAAGTTCTTTGCTACATACGCTATATATATATAAAATTTTATTATTATTTTTTTAAAATATACGTTGATTTTCAATACCATAATGAAATATATGTAAATATTAATTCCTCCCCTCTACCCATTTCTTTATGCAAACAATTTTTGTAAGTTTTTAAAAAATAGTAAATGAAACAATAATGAAAAAATCTAGTGTTAAACGAATTTCCAAATGAATTTAATTAATAAATTGTAACACTATTCCAACGATGATCTAAAACAAAAATAAAAACAAGATTATATAGACCATTCATATAAAAACATTAATATAATTATTGAGAAAATGTTTTATATAAAAATTTACTTACTTTTATTCTTCAGTGATGAATGCACGATGGGTCTCCTACCCTTAGGATGACGATGGGCACACGTTTTAACCGAATAAAAGAAACTTACGGAGTTTCTTAACCGAGCAAACGAAACTTTTACAAACGGCGAACAACACTGATTCTACTTTCCGAATTTTTTATATTTTTTTTTAACGATGCAACACACGAGTACTTCATTGCCACACGCACGATTGCAATGATGTTCTGAAACAGAAAAAGAAAAAGAACAATTAATACCATCGTTATAATAAAAATCCATTAAAGTTATCATAGAAGTGTTTGATAGAAAAATATACTTACTTTTAGTCTTCATTGATGACTGCAAGATGGGTATCCTACCCTTAGGATGACGATGAATAAAATAAAATTAAATAAATCTCTGAAAAGCTGAAACATACTAAAAATTATATTACATACAATTAAATATTACAATATTCCCTGAAATCATTCCTGAAGGCATTGCACACTTTAAAAAATATTCTATCATAAAAAATCAATGCTAGATATTAAAAAGTTGTCTAATCAGCAGTTGTCGAATGTTGTAATTAGATAACATTAGAAATAAAATCAATAAATAGTTTAATACGTCACGCGTTCGTTAGATCATAACTCGTTGAAGGACGGAAGGGGAATGGAGATCTCCTGCGTATATCTCGTAGAGGTATCGAATGCTCGGTGCTCCACTGTTTACGTTTCGTTTCGACGGTTATTCTTCTGTTGTCACCTCGAGAAATTTCTACAAATATACATACACATTCATAGTTGCTTGTAGGTGAATGTTTTGTTTTCTTTTTCTCTCTCTCTCTCTCTCTCACTCTCGTTCTTACTCTTTCTGTACATTTTTATATAGCTTAAAAAAAGAATAACGCTTACCTCGATGAATATGAAGATAGAAAAAAGAGTAAACACAACTGTTAGACTGATTATATGTATTCCTGTTGGGCACTTCTAATGGTCGATAACCTAAAAAAGGAAAAAAAAAGATTACATTAGTATAATATAAAGAAAATCAAATACATGAGTGTATGTGTACGAGTGGTTAACCTAACTTATGTATATATGCCTGTATGTGTGTGTGTATTTATTTAATACGAAATATTATCTTTGAAGACATAATTATGAAAGATAATTAATTAGAGCATCATTAGAGATGGTAGTAAGAATCGATACCTTGAAAAAAGCTGGAAATTAGAAGAAATATTGTTAAGTAACATTGGTGAGATTTGGCGGCACATCGAGATATATCGATGTTACATTCTCACAGATATCTATCGAACTTTTCAATATTTCGTTTTGAAAACACTCACGTATAAAAATCTTGCTTATATCTATCGTTTGATATATAATAGAAAGGTGTAAAATACTTTTCCATTACCTGAGTTAAACGGGATAACGCAGAACGTTGGAACATATACAGCTGACAGAAAATGGCGTTTCCTATACCTTTCCCCTGCGTTTCCCCTTGCGATGCCACTGCGTTGCCTCTGCTGCGCATCTGCTGCGCGCGGTAGTATGCGCTGTAGTCCACTTTCAAAAAAAAGTAGCGAAATCCGTTGACCAATGGCTACTTGAGATTTTGCATTCCTTCAATCTATTATAGAAAAATATCGAATAGTTAAAAATAGGATGTAGGTACATAACAATTGTCGAAATATATATTTTATTAATCCAAACAATCAAAATTAATCATTATAAGTCGATATCGATAGTGTTCGAGTCGATAGAAATGATATCGTAAAACAAGATATACATATATATATAATTGCGTAGAAAAATGCATAGCAATGTACATGAAATTTTTTTCTACGCAAATATTCTTTATCCTCGACATTATCGTAATCTTTCAATTATATCATTTGGAAGTCATTTGCTAGAAGAATCTATTAGTATATAGAAAGATTATTTACGTTAGAAAATATTTTTATTACCTGAGATTAACGGGACGACGAAGTATCCGTGCTATCTCCACGACGGCCAAGAAGAAAAGAGCGCTGATTCGCTAATCATCTTTGGTCTTACACTTTGGACGTTAAGTGACCAATCAGAAATTCCCAATTACCATATAGGCTTTCTTCATGACCACGCTAGTCAAGCTAGATATGATAATTTATTTATTAAATAAATAAAAAATTTATTCTATTTTTCTATTTAAGGTACAAGTATCTTGTTAATATTTAAAAAATAACGAAAAGAATAAAGACAATATGCACTATAAACCTTATCACACCGCACAGAAGAACATACCTAATTTATTTATTACATAAATTAAATATCAATTTATTATCAATTATAATTATCTAATTATTAATCTAATTAAAATTCTTTCTTAATTTATTTTTCTATTAGGTGTATACGTTCCTTGGTAATATTTAAAAAATAACGAGTAAAATAAAGACAATATAGACTAAAAACTTTATCACATTGCAACGTTCTGATTTAAACATTCCTTCAATTTTTATGTAATCGTTTAAACTAATATACATTTGTTTTAACATCCCTGTGCAATGATAACTTTGGATAATAAAATTTTCATCCAGAAGAATATTATATTAAAATTATTTTATATTCAAAGTATGTTAATAAGTATGTAATGTTTAAGCAAGTACATATGTGTTTTAACAATCTGAAATATAAGTAGAGTGTATCAGAATATTTAAAAAATTGTTAAATAATCGATAGGAATGTCTATTGTTGTCTAAAAGCTAGGAATATACGATCTATGTATCGTTCCCTTCGAAATCCACCGTTGAAATGTGCTCTTGTCCTCTATGAAAGTACTTTTATTAAACGTTGTTTATCTGACTTTCCTAACGTTGCGCATGTGTATAAAAGGAATAATCCATCTAATCAATAAAATTTAAGATTATAACGTTATGATTTTCGTATTTTTATCATTTTTATGTATTTTTTTTATTGCTCCTGCACAGAGATGACTTCCAGGATTACATTTAGCTGCAATATAAAAAAAGTTCATTATATAGTGCATTATAATAATTATTAATTAATCGATGCTAGTGTCTATGCAATTTTTATACAATTGTTTAAATAAAACTACACTAAAAAGATGTAATTTTATATATAAATTACAGCTAAGCAATTGTAAATATTGAATGAATACTAACTAATAAATTAACATGTAACAAATTACTTACTTTTTTGGCATTTATTAACGTATATGTAAATGAAAAAAAGAAAGTACATTTTTCTAAACAATTATAAAACCAATATATTAAAACAATGAATAAACAATATACTAATGGAAAATGTGAAGTTTACCTTTATGATAAAAGATAGTTGAGGTGTTTGCTTGTTTAAATAGCAAAAATAATGCATGTATTCATTTTAAAATCTTCCAAGTTCTTCTTTTATATATGTACTTGATACATGAAACGATAAGAAAGCCTTATTGATGCTGTGTAATTCCAAATCTTCAAATATTTGCAAATCTGAAAATCATAAGATTGTATTAGTATAATATCAAGCTATCCTTGTTAATATTTAAAAACAAATGTGTATAATAAAGACAATATGCACGAAAACTGTATCACACTGCACAGAAAAACACAAAAAATTTATTTATTTAATAAATCAAAAATAATTTAATTTTCCTATTAGGTGTACACGTTCTTTTATAATATTTAAGAAATAAGGAATAAAATAAAGAGGTTATACACTAAAAACCGCTCAGAAAAACACAATCATATAGAAAAGAAACAACGTTGCAGATATTTTAAAAACAATTGACATACAGCATTGTAGCCATCCTTCAAGAATTAAAATAACAAGAGTTTTTCCATATCAAAACAGAGTATGGGAATTTATACTTTCATCGTTGGTATGAGAGATGTCAATTGTTTTGTTTCAATTTATTTTAATTCTTTAAGGATGGCTATATTGCTTTATGTCATTTGTTTTAAAGATTTCTATAACGAGGTTTCTTATCTATACGATTATGTTTCTCTGTGCAATATGATGTCAATTGTCTTAAAAATATCAACAACGTGGTTTCTTTTCTATATAGTTGTGTTTTTCTGTGCAATGTGATAAAGTTTTTAGTGTATATTATCTTTATTCTATGCATTATTTTTTAAATATTAACAAGGAAAGTGTTACACGTATAATAAACACTTATATATTTAATTTTCTTTATATTATACCAATGCTAAGTTATTTTATACTTTTTTTTAGGTTTCCAAACATTGGTAGAATACAGCATGAATACACATACTCATTGTCAGTCTAATTGTGTTTACTTTTTTATATTGATGTCAGTTGTGATAAGTTTATGTCTTTTCTTTTATAACATAAAGAAGATTGTTATAAAAAGTATAAGAAGGAGAAAAAGAGAGTGAGTGACATCTTATACAAATATCATACAAATACATATAGAGACTCTTTCAGTTTGCTTGATACTTTACTAATACAATCTTATGATTTTCAGATTTGCCAGAATTTTAGGATTTGGAAAAGCACAGCATCTATTAGGCTTTCTTATTGTTTTGTGTATCAAGTACATACATTAAAGAAGAGTTTACAAGATTTTAAAATGAATCATGGCAATTTTTTTGGTATTTAAATGAGCAAACACCTCAGCTTTCTTCTATCATAATGGTAAACTTTAATAATTCAAATTTTCTATTAGTATATTGTTTATTAATTGTTTGAATAGATTGGTTGTATAATTGTTTAGAGAAATGTACTTTCTTTTTTCATTTACATATACGTGTACATTACGTATTAATTAATAATTATTATAATGCACTATATAATGAACTTTTTTTATATTGCAGCTAAATGTAATCCTGGAAGTCATCTCTGTGCAGGAGCAATAAAAAAAATACATAAAAATGATAAAAATACGAAAATCATAACGTTATAATCTTTAATTTATCGATTAGATGGATTATTCACTTTATACACATGCGCAACGTTAGGAAAGTCATATAAACAACGTTTAATAAAAGTACTTTCATAGAGGACAAGAGCACATTTCAACGGTGGATTTCGAAGGGAACGATACATAGATCGTATATTCCTAGCTTTTAGACAACAATAGACATTCCTATCGATTATTTAACAATTTTTTAAATATTCTGATACACTCTACTTATATTTCAGATTGTTAAAACACATATGTACTTGCTTAAACATTACATACTTATTAACATACTTTGAATATAAAATAATTTTAATAATATTCTTCTGGATGAAAATTTTATTATCCAAAGTTATCATTGCACAGGGATGTTAAAACAAATGTATATTAGTTTAAACGATTACATAAAAATTGAAGGAATGTTTAAATCAGAACGTTGCATGTGATAAAGTTTTAGTCTATATTGTCTTTATTTTACTCGTTTTTTTAAATATTAACAAAGAACGTATACATCTAATAGAAAAATAAATTGGATAATAATAATTATTAATTGGATATATATAATAATTATAAATTGGATAATTATATATAATTAATGATAAAATGGATTTTTGATTTATTTAATAAATAGATTATGTGTTTCTCTTGCAGTGTGATAAGGTTTATAGTGCATATTGTCTTTATTCTTTTCGTTATTTTTTAAATATTAACAAGATACGTGTACATATATAGAAAAATAGAATAAATCTTTTATTTATTTAATAAATAAATTATCATATCTAGCTTGACTAGCGTGGTCATGAAGAAAGCCAAGTTACGTATATGTGACATGGCAAGCTTGTGTGCGTGAAATTTCTATATGGTAATTGGGAATTTCTGATTGGTCATCTTTTTCTTTTGCAATAATTATCAGCCAATCAGGGCTCTTTGCTGATCATTCCTCTTTCTTTTCGCGGCGTCGGTGCTGGAGATCGGACGGATGCTACGTCGTCCCGTTAATCTCAGGTAATTAAAAATATTTTCTAACGTAAATAATCTTCCTATATATAGATTCTTCTAGCAAATGACTTCCAAATGATATAATCGAAAGATTACGATAATGTCGAGGATAAAGAATATTTGCGTAGAAAAAAATTCCATGTACATTGGTATGCATTTTTCTACGCAATGATATATATATCTTGTTTTACGGCATCATTTCTATGGATATCGACTTATAATGTTCAATTTTGATTGTTTGGATTAATAAAGTATATATTTCGACAATTTTTATGTTCCTATATCCTATTTTTAACTATTCGATATTTTTCTATAATAGGTGGAAAAAATGCAAAATCTCAAGTAGCCATTGGTCAACGGATTTCGCTACTTTTTTTGAAAGTTGACTACCGCGCATACTACCGCGCGCAGCAGATGCGCAGCAGAGGCAACGCAGTGGCAACGGAAGGGGGCAGGGGAAAGGTAGAGGAAACGCCATTTTCTGTCAGCTGTAATGTTCCAGCGTACTGCGTCATCTCGTTTAATTCAGGTAATTGAAAAGTATTTTACACCTTTCTATTACATATCAAACGATAGTTACACATAAGATTTTCATACGTGAATGTTTTCAAAACGAAATATTAAAAGTTCGTAAGAAATTTGTGAGAATATAACATCGATATATCTCGATATCCCGCCAAATCTCACCAATGTTACTTAACAATATTTCTTCTAATTTCCAGCTTTTTTCATGGTATCGATACTTACTACCATCTCTAATGATGCTCTAATTAATTATTTTTCATAATTATGTATTCAAAGATCGTATTTCGTATTAAATTCGATTCCTGTAACATACACACACATACAGCATATATCATAAGTATAGGTAGCTCGTACACATACACTCATATATTTGATTTTCTTTATGTTATACTAATGTAATCTTTTTTTTTCTTTTTTAGGTACCGAGCATTAGAGAGTCCAGCAGGAATACATATACTCAGTCTAACAATTGTGTTTACTCTTTTTTATCTTCATATTCATCGAGGTAAGCGTTATTCTTTTTTTTAAACCATACAGAAATGTATACAAAGAGTGAGAACGAAAGTGAGAGAGAGAGAGAGAGAGAGAAAATAAGAAAACAAAATATTCTATCTACGGGCAATAACGAATGTGTACGTATATTCCAGGAATTTCTCGAAGTGAGAACAGAAGAAACGAAGACAGCCGAAAACAAAACGAAGACAGCCGAACGTTCGACATGAAGGACGCGATTACGTGTTCATTCCAGATCGTTCCTTCAACGAGCTAACAATAAGATCTAACGACGTGACGTATTAAACTATTATATATATAACGTTATCGATTTTTATTAACAATTTTTACTGATATTAAATACTTTATATGTAATTTTATACAAGTAGTGAGATAAAGGCAATTAATATTGCTTGAATTTATATTGATTCTTTATGATAAAATATCTTTAAAAGTGTGCAATGCCTTCAGGAATGATTCACAGGATATATTGTTCTATAATCTTTTTAGTATGTTTCAGCTTTTCAGAGTTTTATTTAATTTTATTTTATTCATCGTCATCCTAAGGGTAGGATACCCATCCTGCAGTCATCAATGAAGACTAAAAGTAAGTATATTTTCCTATTAAACGTTTCTATGATAACTTTAATGGTTTTTTATTATAACGATGATATTAATTGTTCTTTTTCTTTTTCTGTTTCAGAACATCATTGCAATCGAGCGCGTAGGCAATGAGGTACTCGTGTGTTGCATCGTAAAAATAAAATACAAAAGAATCGGAAAGTAAAGTCAGTGTTGATCGTCGCATGTTAAAGTTTCGTTTGCTCGGTTAAGAAACTCCGTAAGTTTCTTTTATTCGGTTTAAACGTGTGCTCATCGTCATCCTAAGGGTAGGATACCCATCGTGCATTCATCAATGAAGAATAAACGTAAGTCAATTTTTATTTTAAACACTTTCTCAATAATTATAATAATTTTTTTACTTACAACAATGATATTTATAATTTTGTTTTTATTTCTGTTTCAGATCATCATGGGAATATATCAGTGTTGGAAGTGTTTGTGAATTGTGTTTGTGAAGTGTTGCAAGTGTTCGTGCATTGCTATCGTGCGCGAAGCAATATACGGGAGTGTTGTATCGTTAAATATAATTAAAATCACGGATTAGAAGCACGTTCGTTCGTTTTCATTTCAATTCCGTCGCGTTCGCGAACTATTTTTGAAATATATATATTAAATTAACTGCGACCAAGGCAGTAATTGCATTAGAGTTTGTTCGAGTAAAGTTGTATTTTTATCTTTAAACAGTCGCACAGACTGTTCGCGTATTAGAATCAGTGCATCAATGAAGATTTTTCTACTTGCATTGACTGTGTGCAAAGCAGTCTTTGAATTAGTTGTGTAGAATCAGTGATCGGGCGTAAAACAAATTAAAATCAAACGCGAATTAGAATCAGTGTTGTTCGTCGTATAATAAAATTTCGGTTTCGCGATAAGAAACTCATCTATAGTTTCTTATTTTCGTTTATACCGCGTTTTTAGATTCACGCGAGGTGCATCGCCATGGTGCAATTGAATTTCATCCCATTGGAATGCATTGTAAGTATCTATTTTTATTTACATTTTATTCGATTTTATTTTATATGATTTTGGATTATATTGCAATAACTTATCGTTTTGTTCTATTTTATTTTACAGATACGACGACTTTTACCTTATCAAAGATGTGGAATGAATTCTTCGATGGATTTCGATGGATCTTCGATGGATCTTCGATGGATCTTCGATGGATCTTCGATGGATCTTCGATGGATCTTCGATGGATCTTCGATGGATCTTCGATGGATCTTCGATACTCGCATTTACAATACTTGCTGCGAAGTAGGAGTGTTTTGGAGCCATCGTAGAACTTCTTATGCCGTGAGTTAAAATTTAAAGTCCCTCCGGTGCTCAATCATGTCGAGGATGAAAGGTCCTAATCGGCACGAGTTACTGGTTGTAATTATTTAAATAAATTAGTGACGAGCACATGAGTAATTCTTTTCTAGGAGTTACTCATGAAAATTGTATATTATATTGTATATTGTATTGTATATTTTATATTAGTTCAGGATAGGTTTTCTTGTCTCACCGGTTAAATTCATTTAATTAATAATGCAATTAATAAATGCACTTTCTTTTTTACTACGTGTTTTGTTCGTGGTTAGTAGTGGTGAAATCGAGCATTTATTTACTCGTTTTCGTCCAGAAAAGCATGTAATAAATGTCTTACATGCATTGCTTCGTACTTAGTTTATCTAATCGCGATTAATTTTGATATATCGATATTTCGATATTATAAATAAATGAGCAAGAAGACAAACTCATTCGCGACGGATAGATTCTAGCAGTTAAGTGGTGGCTCAAAGCCCAGTTCTTTTATTAGAACAGCCAACTTAATGAAAGGAGTCGTCCGAGGTTTTTTTATATAATTAAAAGATATTAAAAGTTATATTAAAATATTAAAAGTTTTACTTATCAAATAAATTGTAGAGTCCTTAGCCGCTTAGATGAATTTTATAAAAATGTATTGATGTCTTATGTATATATGTGTTTTTAATCATATTTTTTAGATCAGGATTTTCAGCTTCTAATATACTAATCTCCCGTTTCTCCCCCCTGTACTTTCTGTTCTCATCTATGCGTGTGCCCAGGTGCTACTCGTATGGGTGAGAGAAACGGTTAGTATAGGTTTAGTTTTAAGTTTTTCCCCTATTGGCGGCTGTCATTGTGCTAGTGATTGCACGATGTACTTTACACCTGTGTGTGCGTATTAGGTAAAGTGTTTTGTACATCGTTTCGCGATATTTTTAATTGATACATCATTTAATACTGAGAACACTACTTCTACATATCACGTGTGATATGACAAATACGAGTGTTTCTATATTTTTATATTTATATTAAATTTTTCTACTTTTTTTTTGTAATAAAATCGTTTTGAATAGTAGAGTTACCGCATTTATTTGTGGAAACTATGATATACTCGTATATAACTAGTATGCAATATATACTAGTGTATACTTGTATTTTTGCATTAGTCATTTTTGCAATAATCATTAGCCTTGACAGACGATTACAGCATTGGTACGTACTCCCATAAGTTTAGAAAACACGCGTTTGAACTAGGGTGTCGGAGGTGCCCCGGGGCATGCTCTCTAGTTTAGGCTTTTGCACCCTGGTGGTATGTGAGAGAATCGTGGAGTGAGTGGGTGGGTACGTATGTGTATTTGCTCTTTTTAAATATGGGTAATTGGCAGGCAGGTAGCATACTCCTTTGAGCGAATGTGAAAACTTTAATTTTAAGTAGGTAGGATCCAGGAAAGGCACTAGGCTTGCTTCCACTCCGGAGTGGAAATTCCGCTTCCTGGTTTATACAGAACTGTTACAAAATTATATCATTTCATTCCATTATGCTTGTTTTGTAAATTTATTTTGTGACTCTTCTGTAATCTTCATTATGTATCATGATTCAAAGTGATTTGCAACGATTGAAAGATTCATTTCTATTTCGATTCTATCTCGAACGAGATAGAGTCGAACAAATTCGCAAATACTTTGATGAGTTTGATACTTAGTTTTAAGCATTATAATATTAGCACTTCGCACAATCGCGATTTTCTCAATTAGAAATATAACGAATGAATGAAATTAAAATATTGCAAGAAAATGCATAACATTTATTGCATTATTTATTTCAATTCTATTTTATTACTTGAAATTAAAAGTGCGACGTGTGTTTAGGTCATCGATAATTATCTGCTTGGACATATAATTAATTGTACTCGTGTATATGTCAATGAACTCTAAGTTCATTCATGGTTCACGAGCTTTACTAATGAACAGTGAACGTCAATTAATTTTTTAATAATTAATGATTGAAATCATAAAAAGATACGAGGTAATTTGCTTAAAGTAGTATGAAAGATCTTATCTTTCTTGCACGTAGAAAATGTCCAATGCAGTTTTCAGGGAATGAAGAAAGAAGAGGCTAATGCCGAAGAGGCCCCCACTTAATTGTGGCTGAAGAGGGCAACTACACAGACTGTTGAGTTATTTTCAAAGGTTCAAATTCGAACTTTTCGAGAATAGCTCTCTAGTCATATTTATATTTTATTATATTACATTCTTGCTCGTCATTAATTTTGTAGTTGTAATTGGAGATGATGGACCATTCCATCTCCTTGGGACACCAAATTTGTGTCTATATCGTCTAACAGATGCATATGTGTTTAGTGTTAGGGTCAGAAATATTAAAATTTTTGTATTAATAAATTTTAAAGCCTTAATAACGTTCGGTAAATATTACAGTAATTTCTCTTTCTTGTTTCGTTTTTAAAATTTTTCACTGTGTTCTTATTTTATTAAATTTGCTATTTTTTTTCTATATAAAGCAGTTCAATAGTATTTCACAATAATTAATAGATATTATTTTTTTTAGTAACTTAGTATTTTTACTCTTTCTATTTCTTTATTTCTATTTATTTTGTGTAATTGTAAAATCACGCGTTTACATTTAATTTTATTGCTACGGTAATTAGAGATTTGATAAAAGTAAATAGAGAATTCAATTGAAAAGTGCATCGCCAATTGGACGATTTATATGTTAGGCTATTGTATCACTTGATTGTATGATTAATATATTTTGCTTTTTGTTACAGGTGATCATCGTTGGATTTAACAACAAATCTTGGAGATATTTTCTTTTTTGAACGCCATGACTATTTTTTAAAATATATGTATTTTGTATATTATATTAATACGCATTCCTGAAGGCACACACAAGAACTAAATATTACATATACATTGCTATTGGAAATTTTACAACAAATATAACTTCAAATATTTCTTTACTAAATTTTTTTGCTTTATAATTATTGATATAGTGTGTTTAGGATGAACAAAATTTAGAATTTAATACGTGATTATATATATATATATCTTCATTTATTTATTTTTTAAGTAGAATATTGAAGAATAGGCCTTATTTTGATTATGATCGTGAAAGGAATGTTGGTTTTCTGTCGTAAGTAACAAACGTATCATTACTATTTCATGAGAACATTGCTGAAATTCCCCTACTATCTTTATATCTCACGGAACAATCCTGGTTCTACCAGCAGCAGAGACAACTTTAATTTTTTTTTGTTCGGTATATTCGAAAACATATATACTATATGCATGCATGCATGCATGCATATTATGTATATGTATATATATATGTATGTATCATATTAAAGTACTATAAACGAAACGTATGCAAAATAATCACGTGTATGTATACGCACCAATACACGTATACGTATATATACACGTGTTTATACGTATATCTATGCGTGTATAAACGTGTATCTATTCTTAACATTGTATTGCATGTAAAACGTGAATCGCTCGAATTCACACGTATATTATTGAATCCACTCTTATGAATTCAACTCGAAAAGCTTCATCTCATTGCTCGTTCGCACACACACATATATACATTAAACACGTACTTCTACCCGTATACACATAAATAAAACACACATAGATATATATATTCGTGTATATACCCAGAGACACGTATTCAGTCGGATTGCTAAAGATGAAACAGCCTGGAGATAACTCGGGACTCTCTTGTTTGCTATGATTTTCAACCGTAAATTCATTCCAGCCCCGCGGATTCGCGAAAAAAGTTGATGCTTCATGAGAGTTTAGCGTGGGGGATGGTTCTTTCCTCTTATTCCGGTTTTTTATTTTTTTTTTTTTAAATGCACGTCGATTGAATTTTCAAGCTAGGATAATCGTATCACGATTTTACCACTTTTGATTCGACGAAAAATAGCAGGAGTATGAAGCATTATCGACGATTGCTATAAAATTTCATCCTATAAATCCTCCCACCCACCTACTCGACTCTTTTCATTATCTCTTTTTTTTATCTATATCGTATTATCGTTATTCTCCAGCACATTTGTTTTATTATTTATTTTGAATTTATTTATTAGGGAGTGAACCAAAAGTTTGTACTTTTTTTTAAAATTAATATTTCACCGACACGTAAAGTAGTAATTTTATTGACTTCAAAAAATTGCACTGTCTGAAAACAACACGATAAACACGCAAACATTTCGTTCACCCTAATATTTGTTAACTTGTCCCATAAGATTTAGGATGATTATATTGCATAGAGTTTTTCGTTTAATAATAGTTTTAATATGACATACATACGTATATGTAGTAGTAGGATACGTAACTGAATGAGCAATCGGAGGATAGATATCGCAATATAAAAATAAAAAATAAAAAAATATATATATATATATATATATGAAAGTATCGAGCATCGATTCGAAAAGAGGAGGATGATGATGCACGAGATATACAAAAGCCACTTCAATTTTGAATCGGCTTTTGAAACGCATCGACAAACTTTTTCGAATACGAATTACATCTTTCGCGTAATCTCCTAAATTCCCATAGTATAATACATATACGTTGGAAAGCTCCTACCCTCCTACCATTTTCTATCTTCGTCTCTCTCTTTTCTAGTTGCTTTCGAGTTGCTCTCGAAAGTGTAGAATTTTAAAGGGAACATTTCTCCGTTGTTAGAATTTATCCTGGTGATATGATGGTGGTAGTAGTGGTGATGTTCAGTTGAAATGGAATGTCAACTTGTCTCATACATAAATCGTTAATTAATAATACTTTGAAAATATAAAAAATGAAATGAGAAGAGAAGAAATGAAATGTTTAATATATAATACGACCACCATCATCAGAGATCAAAATTCTTTTTTTTTTGTTTTTTAAAATCTCGGTATTATATTAATTATTTTATTTCCAAAAAAAACACACATCATATTAAAAGTTTAATAAAAAAAGAAAGAAAGGGAGGGTAGGTGTTGCGTATCGTATTTAATCGATTTTTTAAATTCAAATTCAAATCTTTAACCCTTTGACTGCTGTAAACGCATATATGCGTTTGGTAATATGAATGTAAAATAATTGATTTTAAAAATTGATTATTGTTTCGAATAATTGTCACATCAAAATTATATAAGAAATCAAATACTTTAATTATTTAAATATATAATTTATTATTAGATGTGATTAAAATAAAATGAATCAACGAAAACAAACGTACTAGTAGTAATAAACTATTCCGTATTTGCAAAACACTTTAGTTAAAGGTATTCAGTACTCAAAGGGTTAAGAGAATTTCTAAGAGTAGAACAAATTTTCTCGTTAGTAAGACGTTTTCATTTTCATTTTCATTTCTATTAGAGAATTTTCGATAGGAACTTCTTGCTATAACGTAAAGCAAATCTAAGATAAATTGAATTTCATATCCATGCCAAATACCTCCAACGTGACCCGTTCGATCTAAAACGCAAACCAATTAACGCGATAACGTTTACCTTGCTATAACGGAATAAGCTTTTGAATCTTTCGAAAGATACCTGATTGCCTGGATCACTTCGACTAATTTCTAATTTGTTATCTATGGAAATATATTGATAATCAAGACAGGTATATTAATTAATAACTTTACTTGGTGTTACGTGTATACGAGTATTATTCAAACATATTTTTTGGCTTCGTATTTCGATTGTTTATAAAGCAATAACGATAGATCTTATTATTAATATCATATTTCATTTTAAAAATGTATAAAATGTAGAATAAAAATTATTCAAAATACATCAGAGTAAGATTTTAATTAATTGGTGGTTCGCTTTTTAACATTTTTATATTTTATATTTTTAATAAACAATCGAAATATGAAGACAAAGTAGGTCGTATTGCAGTGTCCTATTTATAAAAATCATCAAATATGACAATAGAATGAAAAAATTGGAAAAATTCATATTTTATCATTTATATTATAATATTTAATGTTTAGACTTAGGCCACTATTACAAAAATTATCAATATATAAATAAATAATAGGTACCTTCGAGACAATATGAAATTGGGGCCATCTTTTTCGATAAAATGAAATAAATAGATAGTACATGATCTTTAGATAACGTCACTCTCTGCTAATATCGACCAATAGTTTTGTTCTTTTTTTAATAGAAAAAAATTAGTACTAGTTATATACAATCCATACGTAAGAAAAAAACTTCAATTGTCTAATTCTTTCCTTTAGAAAATAAAACTATAGCAACGGGGATAGGCAACGTATGTAGGAAAAACCTGCAAAAAAATCGACAAAAATACTAACCATTATGTATATCAATTTTATTTAAACAATTCTGTTTTATTTAATATAATATATACAATATATGTCTCATTCCATTCATTCAAAGTCTCTATTTAAACAAACGCTCATTTTCTACGTCTCTCTAATTTATTTATTGTTATATAACGCTTCCCTAACAAAAAGAATACGGGATTTAATCATTTGAAATTATAATTTGTTCATTTGTTTATAAAGAGAAAGAAGAATTTCTCTTGCCGAACAAAACCTAAATGATTTTTTTCATAACCTTTTCTTCCTCCTCCTTCTACATCATTTCATCATCCAACTTTCTTCTTTATCTTTTCCTCCGTTGAACTATGATCGAAAAACAATACCACTCGCCAGTCTTTCAAAATATTCTAATTAATTCGAACGAATAAAATAATTACTAAAAAAACGATTGAGAAATTTATTATCACTTTATGAATTTGTTCTTAAGAAAATATCAAAGGTTTATTATATGAACAATAGGATGATGATGATGATGATGATGATGATGATGATGATGATGATGATGATGATGATGATGATGATAGGCAAAAATTGCATTCGATAAAAAGACGAGAAATATATGTTCTGCGGAATTTACAAGGCTCTCTCTCAACCGACTCAAAATTCCATCCACACCTTTTTTTTTTTTTTAAAAGACTAGATAAAGCTGAATATACACGACCGAGTGAGAATTAATGTGCAAAAAGTATATCTCTGACATATGTAGATGTATATGTATGTATGTATTTATGTTAATAGGTGTATGCGTGTAAATCGTATAAATTCGTATAACCCGTGTGTCGAGTTAAACGTTTTATACAAATTAAACAAAAATTATAAAAAGTTATATACGTTTTATACAAATTAACGAGAAATTTTTTGAAAAATATGTTTTACAGTTGCTTTCCTGTTAGTGTATCATATTTCTAAATTTTATTAAAGATGCTATCTTTTCAAGTCTATATTTCTGTTAAAGAACATCCCTGACATTACAAGTATTTTCATTGAAAATAATAATTCATTTCTAAACGGAATAACGTTTTACGTATAGAATGTTTTTAAATCTCGTTTATTTTTCTTTACGAATTTAACCGAACGTTTCGCGATCACGCACATATGTATATAATATATAATACTTACATACAAATTCAAAATTACATATGTATGAATGTATGAATGTATGTATATAGGTATTGCATACGTACGAAACGGAAATGTTTTTATATACTCGAAGCTATTATTTCAGGAAGGCAAAGTGCGAAAGGTGCTAAGTATCGAAATTCAAAGAAAATATCATTTTCACGCGTTCGTTACTTATACATATATATATTTACATTTTTTATTTTAATTATATTTATTTAAAAAGATTCAGAAATTACACGTTCATTCATTCTTTCTTTCTCTCTCTCTCTTTCTTTCTTTCTTTTCCTACATTTTAATTTTTAGTAACTTTGGTAAGACGCTCTGTGTTGTTCTCAATAACTTTAGACATCTCTTTGACACTTAGAACCTTTCTTCATCTTTGTAAATTTCAATGCGATTAATATAATAACAAGGCAATGATAATAATTATTATTCTGCTTACAAATTACATTACCTTTCTTTTTTTTTTTCTTTATACGTAATATGTACATACACGATATATTTTTGTTAGATGTTATGCATTTTATTTATATAATGTATGTATGCAAACGTGTTCCGAGAAGATAGAAGTAAATATACAATAGGGTTTTCGTCGAAATGTACTAAACACGTTCCATTCATATACTACTATAACCTTCTCAACGTCGATAAGGGCTTTTTTTTTTTTTTTTTTTTTTTTTTTTTAAATCTTTTTCTTATCAAAGACACCTCTCTCTTTTTTCACGCTTACGTTTACGCATTGAATAAAAATAAATATTTTTCGATTGTGTTCCTAGAAAAATTGTTGCAAGTTACACATATGTATTTATAATATTTATAATATGTATAATATTACCTATCTAGCTAAATTATTTAAGTATTTTTTTATTTTTATTTTTTTTTTTCACATCTCTCCCTTCACTTTTCCTCTATTCCTGCGAATGAAAATTCAAATTGATATTATATATATATATATGTATATATATATATATGTATGTACTTATGTAATACCCTATTACATGTGTATACAATTACTTTTTCCTAAATTTTCGTTTACGGCCCTTAAACTTCATTTAATTTTCCTTTCCAATTTTCGTCGTGATCATCTTATTTGTTAAATTAGATCTTTTTAATACGTCATTTACACAAATTATTATTATTTTAATTTTTCCTTACAATTATAGATATATCGTTATATCTTCTTTTTCATTTACAAACTTTTTTTCTTAATGTGTACACATATATATATATATATACACACGCACACGCACACCACGCCATCCCAAAATGAAATATATATTTATACGGCTAAATCTAAAAACTTCGGGCTAATAATAGAAAGAGATTATTATTATGACTGAATTAGCGTTATTTGACTCCTAGGTATCAAGAGAAATAAAAAAAAAAAGCGAAGGAATTATCATTTCTTATTAAGATTGTTCCTCTGCTCTTTATTTCTCTTTAATAATCTCTCTTATTTTTTTTTTGGACGAATTAAAATCGCAATAGGATCCACCCACCAGCCATTATTCTTTTTTTAATCGATCAAAAAGAAAGAAAGAAATATTACTTTTATATGAAATTGAAACAACGGCTGCTCGAAGATCCTAATGCGATCGGGATTTATGAACAACAATGGTGTATGACATCGCTGAGGAAGTTAGGATTATTTTTTTTCTTTTTCTTTTTTTCAAAGATAGCAAGTTTGTTGCGACATAATTACTTATGTTAATCTTTTTTCTTTTTCCTTTTTCTTTTCTTTAAAATGAAATTCTGATTCACGTAAATAAATGGACAAGCACGCACGATAAAACTCAATAATAAGGTTGATAAATAAACTATACGGGATTTGGCAGTAATGAAATAACAATGTGTGCTGCGTGAAAATGTTTGTCCAGAAAAATAACAGTTAACATATTGCATGTTGAATCGTTCCTTGCAGTATTATATTTAAAACAATATAATATCTTAAATAAAATCATGGTAAATAATATTCAAGTCGGAGTACATATATATAAAAAAAAAAAAGGAAAAAAACGTCGTACTTATATACATAACATTTAAACAATTCGCATTTGATAACATTAGTTGAAATTTTTGTTTAGTCTTAAAAATATTAATTGTAAGGATGATTGAAAAAACAAAATATTCAGGACTTCGAAAGGGCATATATATATATATATATATATATACATACATATATATATGTAGTACTCATTAAGCTAAGTAAAAAATGCTTAATCCAGATAAATTACAAAATGAAACTAGATACATTATAGACCAGTTCACAATATTAAAAACAACGTATTTTAGTGCAGTTTTACGTTGCATTAAACAATAAAATAATACTAATAAAATATTTGTAATCTATAAGAGCTAATATTGAGGAATGATGTAAATCGCATCTGCTATTTACACTTTTATTGGTGAAAATTGCACTTAAGTTTATTTAAATCGAAATTATATTTAAAAAAAAGAAAAGAAATATCTCAGTGTGTTTCGATAAAAATTACTTTTTTGACTTACATCATTCTTCTGCAACAGCAACTTAGAGGATTATGCATTGAACGAATTCTAATTCGTACATATTTTCCTGGCAGCACCTTTTATAAATTTACATTCCCATTAACCAAAATAAAAAAAAACAAACAAACAAAATAAGAGAAAATAATAGGAAATGAAAATTAAAAATAAAAATAAAAAAAAAATATAGTAAATAAGAAAAAGTAATATTATACGTATATGAGTATTTTTAAAACCACTTAGAAAAATGCATCTTGCAAAACAAATATTTTATCTTTTCTCTCTCCCTCTGTCTCTCTCTCATTCTTTTCTCTCTCTTTCTCTCAACAAATTAATTACAGAATTAATAAAAATATCGTAAATTTATTTTCTCAGTGCTGGAGGTTTCTTTTCTTTTTTTTTCTTTTTTTTTTCTTTTTTTACTATAGAACGAAACTAAAGATCGAATTGGATCATTGTCTTTCTTTTTCTACGAGATTAATAAAATACACGCTTGAGTAAAAATAAAAGCAATACGGACATGAGATCATATTTTGCTTTACTACAAGCAATTAACTATAATAAGTAAAAGACGATAAAAATTTGTACATATTGTTATTTGAAACATTGGAAGAGAAAACATTCGGTTAGAAGATTAATAAAAGCCAGCACTAATTAAAATTCGATAAGATAGAAATCATGTTTCTTGGACAAGACAATCTCGATAACAATTTATTACAAAATTGACAATCTTTTTTGTTTGGTATATCCAAGAAAGTAATCTAATTATTTAGCAACGACGTTGGATATTTCATTGAAATATTTGTCCGCAAGAAAAGAAGAAAAAAAAAATCGATAATATATTTTTTATCCTGGATTATTCCTATCCCTTATCTTTATACATGTTTATCCTTTTTTTTTATACACACTTCCTCTCCCTCTCTCTCTCTCTTTATCTCCCCCTTTCCCTTTCTCTCTTTAACTGCTAAAATTTTTATACTAATAAATATTACCTTTTTTTTTCTCTTTTTATTTGACTTTAGACCAATATAGGAAATTGATTTGGCACAATATGCAACCCACTCAAGTACAAAACTGGATAAAGAGAATTTATCGTTCTATCTACAATGTTCTGTTTTCTTAACGCGAACCTCCACACTCGCTTGCAATAATTTAGAATTTAATATTCACACACATATATCTTAGGATAAAAACGGGAAAGTACAAACGGTAATTTTGTACCGTTTATATACGTTCCCTTTTTTTCATTCTTTTGCAGACCGTGATACTCTTCCATTCTAGCTCAAATGAAAATATACAATTTATCCTCTTGTTTGTCATGATTTTTTGATTCCTATCGATAAAAACTTTTGCTTTTAACATAAATACAAGTTGTATTTATAAGTTACGTTAATACACGTTCAAAGCACTCGTGGCAAACCTGTGTTTCTCTCGGTGTCGAAATTATCTACTTATTTCAATTAGTTAAGATTTGCATTTATATATATAAAAAAAATTCTTTTTTTATTTTAACAGTAATAATAATAATTATAATAATAATAATAATAGTAATAATAATAATAATAATATTGATGATGATGATGACGATGATGATAACGACAACGACAATTACGACGATGACGACGATGACGACGGTAAAAATGATGGTGGTGGTGATGATGATGATGACGACGATGTTGATGACGATGATGGTAATAATAGTAAGTGTGATATTAAAAATCCTCTATTTTTATCCAGTTTATGTTGGAAGTCATGATATATTTATCTTTATGATATACTATTGCCGTTAATGTGTTTGATGAATATAAAAGATACGAAATTTAAATGAATTATGGATATTCGTTTCGAGTAAACGCAGTTAAACCACATTTGGTTGGTAACAAAAGCGCTAAATTAATTCATTGATTGCATACGTTATCAATCATAAAATAAACACGTTCTCAATTATATTGTATCTTTCACGATAAAAGCAAACGAATGTTATTTAACAATACTATATATATATACAAGATTATACATCGTTGGTTGGGACTATAGCGAATAAACGAGTACGCACGCGTTATTTAAAACCAAATAACTTTTTAACGCGGATAATACTTGTTTAACTCGCTAAGTAAATAATAAATTCGAGAAACAACAATTTAAGAAGAATTATTCTAGAATAAACTGTCTTATACTTGGTAAACCGTCCCGCATGGAATATTTATAAACGGATTTTTAAAATGAATATTACTTACCGAAAATTCTTTTTAGAGAGAGACAATAATACAAAAATGATTTCTTTTCTTGATTAAAACGATCTCTTCTCGGTCATTTTTCTCGTAGCAAAGGTTTTTTAACAACGTTTCATCAAAATTCATCTCTCATGTGACACACAACTACTAATGGATTATAGATCGTGTGTGGCATTGACATTTGCACTCTGTCACCATTAATAAGATTAATCGATTGTCCTGCCACTAATACAGGCAAGATCACAGAAACGATTCTAAGGCTCGTAGTCGCGTTGCAAACATTGCATTTTGTCTACTTTCTTCGGTTTACCGCTAAATACAAGTTGATTCAGGATGTTGGCTTGCAGATTTTCTAGTTTTCTTCGGTTCCTTCGTAGTTAATTCCTGGGAAGGTCTTCGAGGACTACCCAATGTGACTAAGGCTGAGGCTACCGCTAAGCCAGCACTTTGTCCAGCTGGTGTAAACGGTTCACCACCGGTAGGCAATCTGACTAGCAAGGATAAAACCGCTGCTCTGTTACCGCAACAGGGCTCTAGAGCAATTGGACTAGGTGCATCCTAAATATATTATACATTTCATTAAAATAATACACTTTGTTCTTTTTATCAGAAGAAACAAAAAATTAGTACTACTACCGACCTTTTTCTTTTTCCGACTACTATTATATTCGCTGTCGCATCTGTCAGCATCGTTGTCAACGACATCTCGCCTCTCGATTTCTACGAGTACTTGACTAAACGCCCTGTTGGCCATTTGTTGCATCTCTACGAAAAGTCTTTGTCTTCTTCTATACATGTCATACTTTTGTTTGATCTTCCATAAAATCGCAGCTACTAGAAGGAGGGCAAGGAAACACCTGTGTGGTGGCATATAATCTCTAGTTTACAAGTAAGTACTGCCTGAGATTTAAAATAGTAAAAAGTATATAGTCAATTTGGACAAAATAAATCAAAAAAAATTCCCAATAGCGTTACTTATATCATTTTCACGCGTATTCATTTTATTTTACGTGAGTTATTATGACGATGAACGTAGATTATTCTAGATCTGGATACTCACGTGCAAAAAGTTATGAAGAATTGTTGCAGATTTAATTTAGAATATTGAGAAAATGAAATCTGAATCCACAATGGTGGCTGAAAGTCATAAACGTATACATAAAACGTCGTTAAAGTATTGTTCTCCTCGCTACCAAAATTGTAGTCCGCTTTGCTAAAGCGATGCTTATACATGCTTGTCGTACAATTGGCACCCAATAGAAGTGGCTTCTCTAGACTGTTTGGTCTTTTAATAGTAACGTTCATTTTTGCGAGAACTGAACAAGTTATAGAAAATTCGGCGTCGATATCAGCTTTAGGTGGTGAATTTTTGAAATTGATCGCTCTATAATGACGATCTTCTTTTTTACTTAAATTAAAGGTAAATTGATAATCGATAACCAAGTCGTCTGTAAGGAATATAAGAATCAATTTAAAATCATTAGCATGTAAATGAGAGAAAAGCCAATATTTCTAGAGATTAATATTACTTACAGAAACAAGATCCTTTGTTCGCAGGATCGCCATAATAAAGACCTGTTACGTCGCATCGTTCGCAATGATCTCCAACGATACCTTTAGTCGTGCAAAAACATTTGCCAGTTTCGCTGGAACACTGCGTCCCTTGATTATTGCAAGAGCATGCTAAAATATAGAAAAATACATTCTGAATTAGATTTTGCATATTTCTTAACTTCTTATAACATTATTTACCGGCAGTAAATTACTAATGTTTACAGTGTAAAAGGCTATTAATTGGCTGCCAGTAAGTTATGTATTAAGAATTTTTCATATATCTTACGTTGACACGTTGCTCCATTCAAAGGACTTCCATAATAGCCAGGAATACATTTATCACAATTCTGTCCAGAAGTTAAATTTCCACACGGTTGAATACAAACGCTGCTATTTGGAAGACACTTACTATGACCATTGCACTGACAAGCTAAAATAAAATAAATATAATTTAATTTATAAAAAAAACAACAAAAAAATCGTTTCAACAACAATCAAGGAATATAAATAAAATGATCAAACTCACTGGGACACGTGGTAAAGTACCAATGATCAAACGAACACGTTTCTAAACTCCTACTGCTTGGACCACGAGCACCACCAGGCAAACAATGTCCTTTCCCTGTACCAGATCCATCGTCACACCATCCACAACCAGGATCCGATCTACACGCCGAACAAGATAAATAAAAGCTACACCATTCCTTTCCATTTCCAGTAGCACGACACCTTGCCTCGATCGTTGTCCATGCACGACATTGACCGTAAGGAAAACTAGCGGGATATGCATTTTTATCGACACACTTAGCTTCGTTCTGACACCAAATACAATCTGATTCTGTACAATTCCTACAGGAAGTATATTCCGCGCACGGACTTCGACAAGTTTCCATTGTTAAACGTTGAGCTTGAATGGTACCATTTAAATTTATAATCTAAAAAAAAGACAAATCGCATAATCGTACTATTCGATCGGAGATTGTCATAAATTAAAGACTCTCGATTTTCGTGAAGAAAATATTTCTCACCTCGCGTGTTTTAGATTGCGGCTTGCAACGATCTGGACCATTCGACCAAGACCAAATGCAACGCGGATTGCTCGAACAAGCGTGACACGTATGCAATTGCAAACACTCGATTCCAGTATGCGCATCGCACTTTTCTAAATCCTTGATAACTTCGGTTGCCGGTGAATTAGCGTTATCCCGACATATTTCGTACGAACAACTTTTACCACACCAAACACAATTGTACGACGTTTGCACGCAAGCGACGCAGTCGGTTAAGAGCTTGCACAATTCCTTATGCGAAGTCAATCCTCGCGGTGGCAAGTCGTCCAAACACTTCATATATTTTCCATCATGCATATCGTCTTCGAGTAACGCATGCCGCGATAGTTTCGTTATTGCAATACACCGACCGTTATGTTTGTCCCACACACATTTTACACCTATCCTCGCGTTCAAACAATCATTTTGTTTCAAGGATTCACAGTGTCCCAGTGTATACCTATGTGATCGAATAAAATGTAATTATTAACAATAATCCTTGAACGGTTTTTTCATTGATGAATCTAACAATAAGATGTAGATGAAAAAATAATACCTCAACATGTCGGATAACATCTGACCGTTGAATCCTCCATAAATATACATAGAATCTTCGAAAACGGTTGCACTATGTCCGTATCTCGGCAGGTCGGTCATTTCCCTCGGTATAAAATAATGTTGCCACGTGTCACACGTAACGTCGTAAGCGATGGTATCTGCGGAATAACACCTAGCCCCGTGCGAGTGCTGAGTATCGTTATGCATATTCCCACCAAATACGAGCATTAAACCGCCAGAAATAAAGATACCGGTGTGAAAGAATCTTGCTGAAGGTGCGGCTGTTAACAACCTCCACTCTCGGTATTTTGGATGATAGGAGTAGAGTCTATTCGTCAAAACCTGAGTGCTTTGTGACTCGGACACGTAGCCACCATAGACATATATTAAATGTGTCAAAGGATCGTAAGATGAACTATGACCGTATCCCCCTTTGACGGGGAAACCTATTGTCTCAACGATTTGCCATTCTCGAGTTCCCAAGTAATATTCCTGGACGGTATTCAAGTAACCATATTGAGGTGAATATCCAAAGATCACAACCATTTTCTCTTTTTCCCCATAAGTTTGAACGAGTGTCGCTGTATGCCCGGCTACCTGTACAAAATGACGTTAGAAGTATTTACACCGTTGTTAGAAAAGAAAATAATGAAATAGTTTTCCATGTAAATAATAATTCATTTTACCTTCAACGGTCCGCACATTGTTTTATTCCGACAATGATCGTGCACGGTAACATTTTCCCAAACTTTAGCCGACACGTCGAATGCCCAGATCTCGTTGGTTACGGTAGAATTTTGCACAACACCGCCATACATAAATATCTTGTCTCCAAATAGTACGCATGAATGTGCATATCGAGGTGCTGGTAGCTTACCCTCTACGTGAGGAGTTTCCCAAACATTACCATTGTAATCGTAAACGTAAATCATCTTGGCACGATGAAAACTTTCACCACCAACCACGTAAAGTGAATCTTTCCAAACGATAGAACAGTGACTGGCTGAACCTTCGGGTGAAAAGTCCTTGTAACTAATGCTCTCCCAAAATCCATGATCTCTCTTTTGATTGCAGTCCACTCCTGGTAAAACGTTTATATATCAAATCAAATTATCTAACGATAAAATATATACGGAATAAAAGAAACAAAATAATAGATCGATAGTTTACCCTTATAACTATGATTACATTCGCAACGATTCTTTAATCGATTGCATTTGCCCTGGTCACGATGGTGGAAACAATTATTTGGACAAACCGTGACGTCGCAAGCTTTTCCGGTCCATAAGTCTTCGCATATACACGTACCATCTATACAGACACCGTGACCAGAACAATCGGCGTAGGAATACCTGTCGGATTTAACAAGAAAACAAACAAATCAATCGTCAAACACTTAACACGTATGACTATATAAGTAAACCTTAACAATAAAAACTGTCGATTAATTATACAACGTATAAAAGAAAATATTTAAATTATTCTTTTTGTATTATTTTTTTATCTAACGAATATATTTTAACTATTTACAATCTTTACAATAATACTACGGTGTAATTATCATAACAACTAGACTATTTAACTGTAAATTTGTTCATCCTGATGGACCCCCCCCCCAGAACTGTATAGAATTGAACAAAAAAATTGGTATCCTATCAACTTAGTTCTTCCCCTCGAATAGTTTAGGTCTTCCTTACCTAGTCGGGCAAGCATTAATCTTGTAAGTGATATTAAATCCGCTCATATTATAAGCAACATCCGAATAGAAGTGTAACAAGGCGCTACCAGATCGTGCTATTACTTCGGGCACTCGGCGTATGTGATAACCGTCTTTGTGCATAAGACCACTGAATATTGCAAGTAAAGGTGCCTCGACACTGTCACCGTCGTAAATGTACAGGTGATCCCAACCGCATTCCGTTGCAAAAAGTTCCACGTGCATGCGTATCGTGGAATTTGGACTGCTCTCGATCAACCAAGAACACCTCACGTCTGCCGTGTAGTTCCCGATACCATCGTGAATGCTTCCACTTGGTTCCGTCAATCTAAAACAAAAAAAGTATTTTTCAAACGACGAGAAAAAAGAATAGTAATAAACCATTTTCTTGAAAAGAACAATCCATTTTTTTCGATTACTATACGCATACATATACGAGAACAAACAATTATGTTAGATAGAAACACATTGACAATTATGTTTTCTTTTTTTTTTTTTTTTATTAATCACGCTTATCAAACCCAGTCATAGTGACTTGCATTCCGCTATAATAAATTCCGCTAATAATTTAAAAAAAAAATTTTTCGTGTCGCACGTACGCATCTTAAACAATGAACGTATACAATAATCTAAAAATTAATTCGATTCGTCTAATATTGCGATTTTAATCGATGGATCAAAGTCTACGTAAAATATCGTGTCGCGTTTTATTATTCTTTTATTATCGATAAATATTTTTCTTTTATTTTTCTTTACATATTATTTTCTTACGCGTATCAAAGAACAAAAAGTAACGTTCAGGCTTTGTAAATAATTAATGTGTGTTCTGTGTTGGTGATATAAGAATGATAAATTAAATATTAAAAGAATAATCTTCGAAGATAATCGTTTATTCGCGAATCGATTGGAAACTCGAGAATAAATAAATTACGATAGAGAGAGAATACTTTAATCGAACGGTATCTGATTATTACATCGATAGACATTGTTAAGTTAGAATAATTGCGGAAGAAAAAGATATAGAAAAGGCAGGAAATAATGCGATTATATCGGCAGTCCTTGATGAACACTTTGCTAAATAAGAATAAATTTACTAAACACCTGCATCTTCTCATCGCAAGAAAATATATTTATAAATCAACAGTTTCCCTTTTTTAGAAAAGGATGCACTCGTATCTCGGATGACGATAATAGAATAATTTTATTTTATTTTTTTTAATATCACTAACTAAGAACAACGAGAATACATTCTCGGGATAGTTGAATAAACGATCATCATAATCATCATCATCATTATTATTATTGATCGGTTCAAGAAAATAATCGATTTAAATAACAAATGGATCCCAATGATCGCGAAAAATTGTCTAAAAGATATTTCTAAGTTCGACTGAATGTAGAAGGTGAGTGAGTCATAACGGGCTGCTACAGGTTCAACGACCTACCGGTTTCATTTCATGTTATATCGTATAGAAGTAAATGAACGATGCGCGGGAAATTGGATTGTTAAAGGGAAACGAAACCGCGAAATTATGATAAGAAACACAATGATACACAACATGTTAGGTAAAACAATTCTACTTAGTTAGTTAGTTAATTAGTTGCGACTTCATTGCAAAATCACGAAAAAAAAGGGGGAAGAAAAAAGGAGGAGAAGAAGGGGAAGAAATAAAATCAAAATAAAATAGAACGTTTTGAAAAAAAGACTAAAAATATTCGTAAGAATATTTTTGTATCAAAAACAATGATAATATTTCGCTCGAGTTAATTTCAATTGTCATGATACTTGCTCGTTATTAAAATATTTTTACGAGACTTTCATTAATCTCACGAATGCCAAAGGAGCAACATCATCGTCGTTATTATCTTCCTCTTATTTTCTTTATTATGTTTTCTTTTGTTTTTTTAAAATCATTGTTCTAATTTAGATCTAATTGTTAGATGACTTTGTTCTTTTTTTTTTCGAAATAAATTACCTGTAACGGGTTTGTAAAATTAAGTAACAAGAAGAAAGAAAAAAAAACAAAGTAACAAGAGGGAAAAAAAAAGAAGATAATCCTGGTTAATAATTGTCACGTTGACGAGCCTATTCCTAGAGTCACGATCCTTAGAAAGTGTGTCGTTGGAAAGGAGAGCAAGCAGGACGTAGTATAAAACGCCGATGTCCTCCTCGTGTCGATGAGAACACTTTTAAAGCTTCGTTATACGAAGAGAAAATCCAGGTTATTCCGATGTCGTGATACTTGCGAACCTATTATTTCATTAACTTACGTGAAATCAAAGTTTTACGTAATACCGTACCGTTATATTGTGAACATCGATCGTTTCTGTTAGGTAAAAAAAAAGAACAAACAAAAACATAAAAAGAGAAAGAAAGAGAGAGGAAGAAAATCAAATAACGAAGGTGATAAATATAATTTGTATGAACAGGTAACTAATTAAATATGATAAATAAATAATTATATATAATCGTATTGTAGAAAAAATTCAAACAACGTGAGAATATATAATACTTTAGTAATACTTTAAATTTTTAAATTAACTTTTTAAATTCAGTAATACTTTAATAGTACAGTTTAACGATGATAAAAAATAACATTGGTGTTATATTTTTTGTATTATCATTTAGAACGAACTTTCCAATTTCGTCACAACACGCACGTACGGTGGTATTTATTCGAACAAAAGTGATGACAAAGTTTACCAATAAAAATGTGAAATCAAATGATATTAAATCCCCTCCCCTCTCTGAACAGGAATAAACATAAACGATCAGTATTATTTCGAAAGTCTATCACGTGGGTTGGGTTGGAAAAGTTTTTCCAGGTCCTAACATAGAAACATTTTGAAAAATTTCCTTCCCTTTTATTTGTCGATGTAGTCTCGAAACTTGTTGGAAAGAATAAGCTTCGGAAAATGTTTCAACCCATCCGTTCACCCTCTTTTTCGTGTTTCATGATCGAAATTCATATAATGTGAATTTCTTGTATTCTTTTTCTCCCTCGTAACCCAAAAAATATATATATTAATAATATATATATTATTATAATATTATAATTTAATATTAATTATAATTTATATATTTATATATATAAAAATTTATATATTAATATAAATTTATAATTAATTAATATTTATTATAATATAATTATTTATATTATTATAATATTATAATTTAATATTAATTATAATTTATATACTTATAAAAATTTATATATTAATTATATATTAATAATATATATATTATTATAATATATATATATGTCTTGGTTAATTTCTAATGAACTAATTCATTTAATAAAATAAAATAATAACGGATTGGAAAAGAAATCAAGATAAGTTTCTCTAGAATCTATACTCGGGGTTTCTAAACATTTTCTCGTTCAACGTTTTCCTGGCCCTCGTGTATAATAGATAACATTGTGAATCTGTCTTTCTTAAATATTTTAGAAGAGAACGGTACGTGTGTAATACGATCGATTCGAATATTCCTTCTTACTAGTTGAAGAATCAAATGTAAAAACTTGTGTTCATTATATAACAACTCGAATTAATGAATTATTCGCGTATGTGCACAGAACAAGATAATACGTACACGCAAGTAATAAACAATTTTTTGTTCTTGTAACCTTTACCTAAATGCATTTTATTTTATCATGTTTTTATGCGGTCTCTTACCATTTCCTTTTTTTTTTTTTCAAATAATCGTTTATTATTCGATGCATAAGTATACGTGGCTTATCGCATTTCCTGCATTCCCTTATTCCCATTCCATTATTCTTAAGAAAATTTGAAAAATCGTCGTGTGAGTCAACTTTCTTATTAAAAAGTAATCTTTGAACTTAAAAATTGTTGATAAATTTTACAATGTATAAAATATACATCTAAAAATATATGTGTTGTGTGATAATTCTAACAGTAAACAGGAACAAGGTAAAAATTTAAGAACATTCATTTTATGAATTACTTTCACAAATGTTAATAATTATAAAATTCAATCTTTTGTAGCTTACAATTATCAGAACACATAAATGTACATTTTTGAAATGTTGATCAACTTAATCGTACAAAAATATCTAGCCAAATGATTCCCAAACTTTTTTTTCTGTATTCTCGGCACCACTCGCTGAACCCAGGTTTCCTCAAGGTTTTCTATCCCAGGTGTCTTCTACTTTCGCATCTTACCACATCGAATTAAAAATAGAAAATTAAATTATGAAACAAAATGTTGTAACAATTCTCTACGTAGACTTTTGAAAACCACTTTAAACTTTATCAGTCTACTATTATAATTATCATCGGTACATATAAGAATTTAAATAAATAATTAATCAAATGAAAAGTAAAATGATTGGTGATAAAGGTAAAAAGCGTATGCAAACAAGATTTTGAAGAAAAATCTGATTTTCTCGCGATAAGTTGATATGCATGAACGTTATAGATACAATAATATACACACACACACACACACATATATATCCGAGAAATAGGTAAAGTCGAGAGTTTTCGATTACGCTCGGTGCCGATCAATCACCGTCAACCGAAATGTCACAGAGTCAGGATCCTAAGCTTGGATTAACTCGTGAAAGATGTGTAGAGAAAATCTAGTAATATGTTGCTCCTTTTTACGTGTATGTGTATGTATATATATATATATATAAGTCTTGAAAATAGATATTACCAGCAACCAACCAGCGTAGAAGAAGAAGAAGCCTCAATGAAATTCATTTATCGAATTTAAAAGTCTTATTTGAGTATTGCAAAGTGCATCATCATCATCATCATCATCATCATCATCATTTATTGGTGAATCGTTCGAGTGTACTCTTGAATTTCTTGACCCGTTGATTAGAAAATTATTGCAAGGATAAATTCCGTAAATCGTATACGAAATCGATACGAAATTAATTATCTTACAATTCAAGTTTTTGCCATAAGATTCTTTTTTTTTATAATACATATACATAGGGTGTTTTATAATATTAAACGTACAACGACCGGTTTGAAATTTTTCATTTAAATTCAACATTCGATGTTATAACGGATACCCCCCTCCCCTCCCCCGACTTTTATTTTACGACATCTCATATATTATGAATATTATTTTATTTATTATTTATTTTACATTCTATTTTAATCAAAAAATACATATATGTTTGATTTAAAAACTGGTTTTAAGCGTATATACCAGTTAAGTTATGAATAGATAAGTATATTTAAATAATCCGGTAGATTTAATGGTTAACATTAAATGTTCGAGTATTTAAAATATACGACCTAGGAATTTCGTTAAATCCTTTTCAGATAATAGAACGATGAAATTTGTCTGTCTGACTTCGTGACTTCATAGAAAATTGGATTTTCAACGTGTCCCGCAGACGATCCTTGACAGCTAACGAAACCGTACTCTTCTTGTCAACTTTAAAACCGTAAAACGATCGATCGATGGTCCGATCTTATCTAATCTCTTTGTATAAATAGTTTCTATGTGTATCCTAAAGTTTACATTTGTCTCTCTTGGTCATTTTAATTTGACGTTAAAGAAGATAAAAAAAAAGAAATAGAAAAAAGCAATCCTAATTAATTAAATTGATACCCGAGTATTTATCTACGGATTTTTTTTTTTAATTGAGATAAAATATCGCATTTTTTTTTAGACCGGATGAATAGAAAAAAAAGTTTCCGGTGGTGAGAGTATTTGGCGCGGTGTCACTGTTAACCGACGATGCCACGAGCATAATTTCCCAGCTACGAGGATGTCAAAACCGAGTATAGCAAGTCCAGACAATGACCTACGATCTCCTCCCTCCCTCCCTCTTTCTCTCTTTACCCCTTTAATTTCCTCCCACTCGAAAAGCACGGTTTGAAAAACATAGACATGATATATATACGAACGAGGAGGAGGAGGAGGAGGAGGAGGAGTAGGGCGATTAGACTGGAGTGTGTCGCAAGTTTATTTACGGAATCTAACGTGAAACTCTAATTAAAGGGGAATATAGTAGAGTTGGAGAAAGAGAGAGAGATAGACTCTAAAAGTATCTGAGCAAAGGAACGATCGAAGAGGAGGACCAAAGTGTAAGAAGGATGCAAGCAAGGGAAGTAGAACCAGCAGAACACTCCAGGGAGTCCCGTTTTGTGCACTTGACACGTAGCGACACGTAGACGGCGTTGCCCATAGCGAGTAAGAGAGAATAGATAGATAGATGGATAGATATAGGGTGAGGGAGAGGGAAAGGGGGCGAACTAGAAAGAGAAATACTTAGAGAATATAGAAGTTTAGTTAGAAATTCAGTGAGAGCAAGAGGCACGTCCCCCTAAGGGACCATCAGAAATCAAATCCTCACGGTCTAATAATATATAGAAATAAAAAAAAGATGTGAAATAAGAGTTATATATACACACTTGACTTTGCCACCGCAAATTGGCAAGCTGGACCCTGCCATCCCTCGCGACACAAGCAAGTACCATTGACACAATCCCCGTTGATGCAGGTCTCGGTGTCGCAACTCGATTCCGTCGTCGTCGTCGTAGATGAGGAGGAGGAGGCAGCCGAAAGGTGCAGGAGCCAACAGCAGAGCAACACCGCCCACCAGAGCGGAGGCAAGCATGGCACCGTGATCCCAGCACCGCACTCTTTAAACCGTTTAGTCAGTTCTACTTGTCGAAAGGGTTGCCTACGACGTTTCCGACGGTACTTCGATTTATAAAGAAACAAAAACATCTGCACGATCTCTGCCATTTTGATAGGCTTCCATGTCAGAGACAATGGCCGACGGCGACGCACCGAATAAGAAGAAGACACATACGGGATAGGAACGCACTTTTACCTCTCTCCCTCCCTCCCTCCTTCCCTCCCGCTCTCCCTCTCTCTCTCTCTTTCTCTCAAGAGAGAGTAACACACCGCACACTTCTTAAACGTTTTCGTTTTAACACACCTCCCGAATCCTTTACGTTTATCTGTTCACACCTTCTTCCCTTCTCTATATTTCTCTCTCTCTCTCTTTCTCTCTTAGAAAGCTTCGTCGCGGATTATTATCCCTCTCTTTTCTGCTTTAACCGCCCGACCCTTCTACTTTCGCACGATAGTGCTGTCTGTCGCTGTGCATGCTGTATGTCTCGTCGAACGACGACGACCACGACGACGACGATTCTCCCCTTCACTCATTCACGAGCACCCTCTATAAAATACGAACACTCTCGAACAATCCCGAAGCTTTCCGATCGGTACACGTCATTTTTTTTACCTACAGCGCTTCTCAACTACCAATCAGCGCTCTCTCCTTGATTTTAATTAAAAGAAGGGGGAAATACATTTGCAATCTTAACATAATTCTATTTTTGTTTATCTGCTTTTTATTTTTCTTTCATATAAAATTCGTTAAATATTCGATAATATGATTTTCAAATTTGTAAAACGTATTTCAAAACAGTTCTGAAGTTGCAGTCTGTGAGAACGCGACGAGCATACTACTGGACCGTGTCATACACGAACAGTAAGTATGCACCCTTCTTTTAATGCTTCCCTTCTACCTTTACTTTGTGTAGAACAGAGTTATTTCAGTAGAACCGTTAGTCGGGAATCCGCTATATTCCGTCTGATACTCCCCACCACTTTTACTAGAACGGGTCTGATTCGGGGCCAGTCAGCCTCCGGAGTTCAGTCTGTTAGGAACGCTTTTACAGTCAGTTAAACACCAAAAAAATACTCTCTTGCACCAGCAGTTAGGATGTTCATTAAAATCCTTCGAACACTTCTAAATTCATTGAATTTTTGGATCTATTTTCATCGCGTTATCTGATTTTTTGTTTGTTTACCGTCTGTATAAACAAGTCAGTGAAATTTGAAGAAAGCTAACAATCGCGGGGCCTCGCTGTAATTTGCCTATGGTGGTAGCAGAGACATTGAACATTTCGATTTATTTTCTCTAATCCTTTTTTCAATATCGATTAATTTCCATTTGTTATCATCGATTGATGAACTAATGTAAGAATGATTTTTAATCAAAGAATACAGAAGTACATTGAAGCTCACAAATCCACTTTTCGCGTAACCAAAATCATCTTAGTTAGTACCCTGACCACCAATGGGTGGGAATTGGTACTCAACGATATGGCGGTGTAATACTATCAAAGAAATACAGTATTCTACTTACTATCGTCCACTGGTGGTCCCGGTACTAACTAAAGTGATTTTAATTACGCGAAAAATAGACTTGTGAGCTTTTACGTTACTTCTTTATTCTTTGATCTTACCGACACGTACGAAGATCCTCAAACTTCGTTATTCGTATCGATACTCGTTGGACCAATCGAATGTAATTGAACCGGTCTCCGGCGAGCTGCCTCTCTTTGACATTTTACGGAAATAAATGATGTCACGTCGTCTACATTGAACAGTCCACCACCACCACTACTACGAATTTTCTGATACGATTTCGAGTAGAACATGCTGCCAGTAATGAAAGGAACGCCACTCGAGCACGTCGTTTTCTCGTTGGTTTTACCGCTTTTATAATCAATCGACTTATCGCGATCATATTTACGACACATGAATTATTATTATTCTTCTTCTTCTTCTTTTTCTTCTTTTTCTTCGTAGGTAATTAATTACTTATCCAGCATTTCTTAAGCTCCACCAGAGAGAAGCCTAAAAATATAAAATCGAATATGAAATAGAAAAGAATGATTTTATTATAAAAAAAATGATCACGATATATAAACGAAGAACATATTTGACATAACATATTTTTCACAAGGACGTCGGAACATTTATCGTAAGTTCAATTTAAGCATATCGTTTTCAATTCCGCGTGACTTCACGCGTATATATGTGTGCATATTATAAATGAAATATGCAACGTTACGAATAAACAAAAAACACAAAAAAAAGAACGTCGCAGTTTAAACTGTATAATAAACAAAAATTTTGGGTCAATCGTTTCGGCATATCTTTCGGAAAAATTTTCCGTCTAAATTATTTCGGAAAAATTTATATCCAAATTTGTATCCATAAATTTGATTCGTATATTATATTTCGATTTTTCATTCAAAATTTATCGATATCCTATTGAAATATTTAATTGACTCCTCCTGACGTTTAAAAATGGCCGAAAAAAAATTAAACTTTCATTAATTCGTATAAAATACAGAAAAGAAAAGAAAAACATTATAATTCGTCTAACTTAAAAATGGCAGGAAAAAAGAAAAGTGGAAGAGGTAGGAAAGGAAGGAAACAAGAATCGAAAATAATCGACGAGTATCAACTTCGTCGCGATTTAAGAGCGGGAACGGAAGAAAGGGAAGAAGATTCTTTCGACATGGAGGATAAAAATTTGATCGAAGACAAATTATCCGAAAAAGACGCCGAATTGATAGACAAAATTTCATCGGAAATTAGAATCGGTGGTATAGAAGGGTAAGTTTATGTTTTTTTTCTTTTTTTTTAAATAAAATTACACGTTTACGATAGGAATGATAGTAATTGCTTTAAAAAAAACAATTCATCTGACAAAATTGTTATCTTGAAATACTCGTAAGTATACTTAATAACTCTTCTTCGCGTAGCTTTGAAATGTTCTTATCGTATTACACTTTTAAAATCACTATCTCGAATTTTAAACGTACCTTTATTAATACAGGGAATAATAGATTATAAATTTCTTGTCTTTTTTTTTTCTTTTTTTATACCTTATCTGACAATAAAGAAATGGAAAGTAAAATATAATTTTATAACTTCCACGATTAAAACGATTGGTTTTTTTTTTTTTTCGTTAACATAATAAGTATTATATTTATTCGTGCAAAGCATGTATGTATATATATATATATTACAAATGCATTTTAAATGTGGTCTGATTTACTAATAAAAACGATCGGTACTTGTTAAGTGGTGCATAACTAGGCTGGATATTCAAATGTTCACGCATGTATGCACACTGCTTTATCTTTTATTAAACGAAGAAACGAATATATACATACCCAGTATACGTGTTAATATTTAAAGATTAAATGAATACCTGTCGAAAAGTATAATAGAAGAGAAAGATTATCGTATCCGAAATAAATAAATTACATTACGTTTCGTTTCGTTTATAGAGGAGGTACACATTCCACCCTTATAATAATCAATCAGAAAGGAGAGAAATTGATAGAAGTTAAGGGCCCCGACACCAACCATTGGGTAATTATGGTCATAAACATATCTAAAAAAAAAAAGAATAATAATCTGATTATTGTCCTGATAAACTATTACACATCACGATTGTAAAATAGATTCTGGGAATGAAAGAAACGGCCGCTAGGATTAACGCTATGATCGAACGTGGAAAAGAATTACTGAACATACCGAAAACGGTTCCCTTGGATTGCGTGGTATTTATTTAATCGTATTACAATCAAAATGTTGATTATCGATAATACATAGATTTAATTGGATATATTTGTAGGGTTTAAGTTTGAGCGGTTGCGAGGAAGAAGCTACCAATCGTTTATTAACTAATACTCTTCTCGAGGAATACCCAGATGCTGCTAAAGATTATTGCGTTAGTTCCGATACATTGGGTAGTCTCAGAACTGGTCTGGAGGTTGGTGGGGTCGTATTGATAGCTGGAACAGGAAGCAATGCATTACTTATCAATCCAGATGGTAAAACTCACGGATGCGGTGGATGGGGTTATATGATGGGAGATGAAGGCAGCGGTAAAGATATTTTAAAAGATATTCATCAATATTTTATGAATATGCATTATCAAGAAGAATCCTGATAGTTCTTATTTTGTTAAGCATATTGGATCGCATACCGAGCTTGCAAATACGTTTTCGACGACATGGACGACCTAGTAAAGTCTCCTTATCCCATATCCTACGTTTGGCCAGCGATGAGAGATTTCTTCAAAATAACTGACAGAGCAGGCATGTTACCACATTTGTATTCCAACTTCGACAAGAGTAAATTCGCCATGTTCGCTAAAGAAATCGCGATCGGTTGCGAGAGAGAAGATTCTCTTTGTCTTTCGATCTTCAAAGAAACCGGTCGACTACTTGCTCGCCACGTCGTTGCACTTTCCAAGAAAGCTCATAACGTGAGTTTCAATTAACAGAAATATATTCTTACTTATGTTAGATCGAATCCCATACATTTGTCTTTTTTAGGATCTTAAACTGAGTGATGGTGGTCTTAAAGTGATATGCGTTGGATCCGTGTGGAAATCGTGGAAATTCATGAAAGAGGGTTTCATTGACGAGATTCATAGTGGATTAATCTTAGATGAACTTAGTCTTCTCAATTTAACAGCCACTTCCGCGTTGGGATCGTCCTATTTAGCTGCTGAACAAATTAATTGCCCTTTCGTTAAACCTTACGACGAAAACGTGCAAGTATTCTTCCATTATAAACGTGATCATTATGGTAAAATTGAAAATATCGATGCTAACGTTAAATCAAGTAGGACTATGGATACCTTAGGGCACGTTGCGTGTGATAAAATATGATAAAGATGAAAGTACGTGAAAGTAGCTATAGATAAATATTTATTACGTTTAGAATAATTAATGTTCCTGCCTGAAAAAAATGCCTGAAGATTGTACGAATTAATTGATACCTGTTAAACAATTTTTTTTTTTCAGAAATGCAAATAATAAAACATTTTAATACAAATTTATTATCTGCGATCGTTTTATCAATTATATATATATATAGAGAGAGAGAGATTATTAACGTAATAATTTTATCGTAATCTATAAAAATATAAAAAAGAAATCAATCGAAAAAAAAATTGAAACGCGATTAGAAATACGTTTTCACAAAAACATTTTTAAAATTTGAAATGTATTCTTTAACCTATGATTGATTTTATTCACGAAATTTTAATAATTTTGTGATAATTTTTGTAAAAGGAAATGGGAATAAGAACACTATGGAATACCTTTTGGAATTGGTTATTTTGGGCGGCTGCAGTTGTAATTAAAATCGTATGCTATTTAATTCTTTTTTTTCTCAGTTTAATATTCTTCATTGCGTCAACTAGTGCAACCGTATTTTTTATCCTGTATCTTCTCGGATATATGTCGACAGATAACGAACGTAGAGAATCATAAATGAAATTAACTGAAAAAGAAAACAGGTATGTACTATATATATGTAAATTGTAGTACGCGTAACGGTTAAAAGCTATGTAAATAAATAATTCGTGTATTTTTATCGAGTTCAAATGCATTTACATTGATAAATACATTTTTTAGAGAAATTTTCAAAACTCGAGACGAAAAATATTTCAGCTTATAAATGTGAAAAAAAAATATAATAAAGGGAAACAATTATATACCAGTGAAAAAAAAAAATAAAAGTAATTCTTCGTTGTATGTGTAACTTTAAAAACACACGTGTAAATGGCTGACGATAAAATATATAAACAAATATTGGCTAGTATTTGAGAATACTGTTAATAATTATCACGAATTTTGAAAATTACTCTAAACATGCGACATAATAAGAACGTATTATTATATATAATACTTGAAAATAATGTCAACAATGATATTGTATTAAAAATATATTCATATAAGCATATCACAATTTATCGTGTACATTAGAACATTTATAACTTGTACACATATCATTTTAATTATTATAATTTTTCATTTCTCTTTTTCCTAAGTATTACAATTTTTCTTTCTTTACTTTCATTTTTATACCAAGGACCGAGTTCAAACAATTTTATACTCTCTATTTCTCTCTTTCTTTCTTTCTTTCTTTTTCTCTCTCTTAACTGCATAGCAGCAACATTATAACTGAACAAATAGAATCAGCTATGTATTTATGAACACAGGTCTTGGTAAATTTTCGCAATACTCTCATATCAAATATAAATTTGTTGTTTTCTTTTTTCCATTAAAATTCATATAAAGAATCGATGATAAATTAATTTGTACATAACTACATAAAATAGTTGTAATTTTTTTGTTCAATTTTCTAGATACATATAAATACGTAGTTTAAAGAAATTATTTATTTCTATTTAGATTTATATAACAATTTGTAGATTCCGATACGCGAGAAAAAAATAATTTATATTTAATAAAATCATTCTTCATTATTTTAGGATTACTTAGAATTTTTCAAAGCCGTTCTCATTGTTAATAATATTATTGGATATTTAGTACCATAATTATATATTATTCTATAATAACGACAAGTTTGTCATATTGACTGACTTTAAATATCTTCTTTTTTCTTTTTTTTTCTTCAAAATACATTATCAATTTGTTTTCATTTATTATTTCGTGCGATAACTGGCATATCTCATAATTGTTTACTTTATACAACAAATTTATAAAGCTGTATCGGTGAACTATTTTTCTTAAGTATTACAAATTTGGTTTTTTACACAGACAAATAAATATTTTGATTGTGACTATACAATATCATAAGATTGATATATTTAAAGAAACATTAATTATAAAAATACTATAATTTGTTTGTTGTATCTGCGCGCTATGTAAAAAATATTAATCGATACATCATTTTATTCGGTAAAAAAAGAATAATTCAGATAAATAAGACATTGCCATTGAATGTTATAAGATACATTCACTTGTGCTCAAAATTTTATTACATTTCTGATGATGTCATCCTGTTAAGTGACTAGCCAGAGCAATGCTTCCCTACATTGTTACATTCGTCTTATTTCATTCTTTGAATGTAATTGAACTTAATACTATATAATACGTTTAAAACAGTTGGTTGCATATTTTTCAAAAATATGTGAGCATTGTATTTTTAACAAAAATACATTGCACATGCTAACTTTATAATAATGTTATATAATTTAAAAAATTATTTATAAGTCATAACCAGTTTAATAAGAATGACATCTACTCAATTTGATCACAGTATTTTTATATAAGGCTTCATTAAGAATATATGTAGAATTCATTTATTTTCTGTATCTCAGATAATAAGCTATGAGGTAAGAATCAGTAAAAGTATATGCAAGATGTTAATATCAATGCTTTAAGTCGAATATTTCTATAAGTAATGGCTCTACACTAGATGGATTTACATTTAAATAAACGTTAACAACTTCGTCGTTCAATCTATGAAGTTCGGATATTTTTTGAATTAATTTTAAAAAAGTCGATTTAGCTTCACAACCTGGATAAACGCTTTCCAAGTATCGTCTCAAAAGATAATAGTAAGAATTCTGTAAATAAAAAATAAACAAGAGAAAAAAGATGTTATAAAATCATTGAATATACTTAGTTATTAGTTCTCTCTTTAAATTTCAATATATATTTTTTTACCTGTTCCAATTTAATTACATCACTGTGTACAACCTTTGGTCTATCAGGTGTGAACAGAGCAATAGCACTTAGAATTAAAATGATATTTTCATCTCTCCATCGTGGATCAAAAGTTCTAACAAATTTTGCATGCTCGGCATACAAATTACCTTTTGCTTCTTTCAATACGTCAACTTTAATGTTTGACATTCTTTCTTGACTATGCGGTATTTTCCACATATCTTTATCCGGATCATAATTGAGTGCCGATCTTAAGATCATCATTTCTGTACATCCTCCTTTCAAGAGAGCTAATTGATCTTCTTGGCACATATTTTTAAAAGCATTCATTTTTTTCGACATTTTTATAAGACGTCGTATTGCTATAGCTGTTAAATTGATAACATCCAACAACATAGGATCGGATTGTCCAAAACTTCCCTACAAAATAAATAGCATATAACAATTGCACAAATAGAGATTGTTAGAATACTAAGGAATGTTATAGAATAATTTAATTTTAAAATTTAATAATAAAATTACTTTAAATTTGCATTCTTCTCCAACTAAATTTGTTATATCATCATCTAATGGAGCTAATAGTGCTTTATTAGCTACTATTAATTCATTTAACTTTGCTCTTTCAGCGTCGTTTAATTCTCTGGTGCTTTGATTCCCACCAAGAGCTGAATATGCTGAAAATTCCAATTTAATAGCTTCATACAAGATCGATTCGATCGAATTGGCAGCAATTGGTATTCTAAAAAGTATTTTATTTATTACTAATTTATAAATTAATATATATATATAACATCTTTCAAAAATAATTCAATCAAATGAAATTGTTTTATACCTTTGAACATCTTGAAGTACATCTTTAGTTACATCGGCTGTCGTTTTATTTGTACTTTGATCAGTATCTTTGTTTTTATAATTTTCAGTACTTTTATACGTTATTAAATCCGTTAAAATAGGATTTTCCACATGACTTTGTTTGATCTTAAATGGTTGTCTACTTGTAGTAGCAGATAAATGCTCTTCTATCACATCTTTCTCCAGTTCAGGACTCGAATGTTTTAAGGTATCAGTATTACTATTATCAATACTATTTTCTTTAACAAATTGTGAAATTTGTGGATCCGCTGCTAATCTATTAACCAATACTGGATCCGTCATAATCTTTAAAATTAAATTTCGATCTTGAAATATTTTTGCAACTAAATGCGGATTATTGACAAATTTCATAACAAGTTCTGGATTTTGTGTAAATTTATTAACTAGATCATTCCCTTTAGGACACATTTCTTTCTGTCTCTGACATGCTGTAGTTTCTTCAGTAAACGTGTGTACACTTGTATGAGAAATGGGACTTAAATTTAATTGTGTAGTTTCTACATTCGAAGTACAGTCGATAAATGTAGAAGGACCACTTTCAGGACTCTGTTCATATTTGCAATAACTTGCTGTACTATCTTCATACTCGTGCGGATAACGTGGTGATTGATTACTTGTATTACCAAAATTGGAATCAAATTCTAACAAATTCTGGTCAAATTTTCTTGAGTTTATAGAAATATTTTTGTCATTTCCAGTAGATTGAGATGCAAGATCAAATTCATTAAACCTTGTTCTATTTGGTATTGGTGAATGAGAAGTAATTCTTCTTGAGTCTACATCAGTGTTAGGTTCCTCATATTGGGAGATTAATTCGTATTTAACAAAATTACATTTAGTACTATAAGAATCTTTTAGCATATCTAAAGTTTTAGATCCTGTTATGTTTCCACTTTCAGGTGGACTCGAAGGACTAGGAACACTAGCTGCAGTAACCGGACTCATATTCTCCATAGGATTTTGTCTACCCGCATCTAAATCAGCATACTTTTTATCTGATTCCCAAAAATATGTCTCAGATACATTAGATGCAACCGAGTTAACGGTATCTTCAAAGGTACAATCTTCTACGCAGTCCTTTTTAACTTTGGACGCTTTAATGTTATCCGATTGAGGCCGCTTCTTAGCACGATTCTGTTCAATCTTCTGACGCTTTAAAACCTTATCTTCTTCTGACATAATGTATTCCTTACGCATGCCAATACTGAAACATTTATCCAAACGGCATTTTTGACAAAAACGTCTGGTCACTGGTGTGATGCTACAATTTTCTGTAAAAGGACACCGGAAATCCTATAAGAAAGAAAATAAAAATGAAGAACTATAAGGTAATGCATAACAAAAGAAAATAGAGTAGGACGTGAACAGAATTGAATGAACAGATCATTAATTGATAAGAATTTAAACGTTAAATAATTACCTTGTTTTTAAGAGCATTTCTCCTGAAAAAGGCTTTACAGCTTTCACAGGAAACTGCATTGAAATTGTATCCCAAGGCGCGATCGCCGCAAACACCGCATATCTTGTTTGCTTCTCTCGCTGGTTGTTCATCTTCCATTTCTTAGGTAATGCACAATATAAACCAAACGATTATCACCTCTTATCTAATGCACCATTATCCCTGTTTGAAAGAGTCTTGTTTTTTCACTGACTGATTAATGTCAAACATGATGGATTAGATATTTATTCTGATTATTGTCGCATAACTGCGACAATTCTTATATTATTTATTACTTTCTTCAGGAGACTGGGATCATCTTTGCTCCACAACGCCCCGGATCTATGAAATGCTGACTTGAAAAGCTTTAAGTGATAAACCAAATAAAGTGCTCAATTGGTAGTCACTTGGGAGTCATTAACGAGACGGTGCGCATAAACCTGTCATACCACGTACTGCCCAGTTCTCTGCCACTTCGCTTACTTCTCTTACCCCCCACCCCTCCCAATCCCACCAATCATTTTTATCTATTTATTTTTTTCCTCCATTTTTTTTTCCGCCATCTTCTTTTTTAATTCATTTTTACTATCAAACGCATCAAATGTGTTTTTTTTCGATATATTACGCAGCTCGGGCGTATTATGATATCGGTAAAGGGTGCATAGGTCGATAAAAAATCTACACGCGCATTGGTTAATATAATCTATTATCTATTGTGATATTTAATAACAATTTATTAATGAATAATGAACTATTTTTATATACCAAACTTGTGTGTTACCTCTCGTGAAATAGTTTCGTCGTTTCAAAAAAAAAACAGATGTATTTTATCGTCGAACGTGTGTATGCGTGTGATGTACGACGCGTATTTTTTCTTTTTTTTGTTTTCTTCTATTTTATCAATTTCGTATACTTATTCATCTCGTATCTTTACGATGTATATCTTATATAATCTTTTTAACAATCGGTTATTAATTAAAAAGGAGAACCTTTGGAGCCTTACGTCGAATTTAATTACATCGATATTTCCAGATAATTTGTAGGTTAACATCGAATTGATTTGTTAAGGTAAAATAGTGCATAGTTATAAAAAAAAAAAAAAAAAAAGAAATGAAAACAATGAACCGGAAAAAGAGATATCGAAAAAATAAATATAAAAATGAAGATAGGCGATATAAAAAAAGGAATAGTCGTATTACTTTACACGTTTTCGATTAATTTGTGATTCAATTTTATATGCATATTTTGTGTAAAATTATTTATTTTCTCAAAATAATCAAATTTATCGATTTTTTTTTTGTCGCATATGAAACTTTTAAAAAATCATTATATGTAATAGTATATACAAGGACGTGTACAAACTTACGATAATAATATGTTGCAATGCACTTCCAACTTTATCAATAACTGAATGTTGCAATTTCAAATGGATGATATCTTTTCGTTTCCACCATATAAGAGTTCGTTATAAAATTCAGACTACTTATTATTTTTTATTATAAGTACGCACAGCTGGTTATCACATAAAAGATATCTAAATTTGTACAATCGCTTTCCGTGATTTTAAAAGGGTATAGTCATATAAATGTATTTCTTTTTCTTTTTTTTTTTTGCGGCATTGTTACTAAACGATCGACAACATGTTACAAAAACTGAATCGATTTAATTATCATTGTGTTATTCAACACTGATATCATTATCACTCAATTCTGAAAATAAAACTTATTGTTAGATAAATACAAAACCAACGAATGAACGTTCAATAAAAATGAATACGTATCGTTTATATATACACACACACATATACGATAAAATATTTTAAAAAACTATTAATATTATTTTTCAGCATTTAATAAGTAAATTAAAAACAATTAAAAATACATTGAAAAATTCTTTTCATTAATAAATAGATTAATTTAGTAAATGAATTCGAGAAAACGTATGCCAAGTTTTATACTTTCCATATCTTTCGTTTATCCAATGGTGTATGTTCAAAAAAATATATTAAAGAATAATATTTTATATACGATTATTCAAAATATAAAAATATTTTCTAAAATTACAATTTTACTTATACATTCATAAATTTATATCCTTTTTAAATCTCGATCTTAAAAATATTAGTTTATATCACGAACGTTTTCGCATCTATTTCATAAAAAATACTATTATATAAAATACCATTGAAAATTGTGTATAAACATACATATCTTATTTGGTTTAATAGACAAATCCTGTTCATCGAAGGCACACATGATTAGATTAAAAGTTATTGCTTTACGATATGTGTAAACAACAACACAAAAATTCATAAAATATGGATATAAAATATGTATATATATACTAAATGCAACGTGCAACCAGTTTTACACATATGATACATACAAACTAGAGATTCTGTCTATTCTACATGATCGAGGCACTTCAGAATTAAATGTATTTGAAAATGTGATCAGAGATTTGTTAAGTATTTGTTATGTTAACCATGACACGGACACGCGTTCCCTTATTCGGCAGTATACTTATTAAAATAACACGTGTTTTTGATGATACACCATTTTCTTTTTTTACATTTCCTCTTGAGAAGTATAAATTCATCTTTTACGTGAGACGTTTTTTATTTCTCTATTTCATTTCGGCGTATCTGTTAATTTCGTACTTCCCGTTTGCACGCCACCCGTATAAAGAACTAATTCTGTTTTCGTGTAACACGTTACAATTTCTTCAATGCTTGAGAACGATTGTTCATTTAATTTTTCAGATCCCAGAGCATACCTGGAATTCATTATTCAAATGAAACATTAAGTTAAAAAAAAAAACAAAAAAAAAAAGTAAAACTGTAAAAACTGTAAACTATTGTACCTATTGTCAGATCTTTTCCTAACGGGAATATTGTAAACCCTATCCTTGCACCAAAGTACAAGAGCCAATGGACTATTTACGTTCGTCGTAGAAGGTCTGAAAAGAAAGTAACCATCTTGCGGAGTGCCGTAAGTACTTTCTGTAATTATAAATGAATAATATCAATATTTAATGAGCAACTTAACGAGCTAGATAATTAATCAAAATTCTTTTCTAAAACATAATACGTACGTTCCGAAATGAGTGTTATGGCTTGAGATCGAGTAACATTGTGATACCAAGGCTTGTTGATGTAAGATACTCGATCTGGGGGTGGTGGTAATGGTCTCGTAGTTCTTTCATTTAATGATAATGAAGTATTGCTACCAGAATGTGGCAGGGTCGCTGATTTTTTGTCCGGTGAACGTTCTGAAACAATTGACAAAAGTCAAAAATAATTATTTAAATCATCAAGTTAGATATATAATCGTTCATCGATATCGTTGCTATAAAATATAACAAGATTGTAGTATAAAAGAAAAAGAAAAATATTCAAAACTATATACTTTTTGTTTCATTTTGTTTACACACTAACTTGCTAAATTTAGACGTGCTTGTGTCAGAGTAGCTTGAGTCAGACACTCGGATAGGCTTGCTTGTCGACGTGTCGGAGTATTCAATGATACATTTCTTTTGTTATCGGTTATTATGGTTGCCATGGTTTCGTCAATTAAATAGAACAATATCGTACAATAATGGATTCATGCATTTAACAAAAGTACGTGTACGTATACATCATCGTTTTTTTTATCTCCATCCATATTTAATTATTATCGGAGCTTGTAGAAAATATCAGACGTACGTTCTTGCCACTCTATACGTCGTCGTCGCACAACTGACGCTCGTGTATTATCATCAACTTCTCGAATAACAATGAAATATATTCCAATAGGAGAAAAAACAAGGCTGAGAGAAAAATAAATCACGCGAATCCGGTTTATTAAAGTATTAAAAGGCTTTCAAGGCTTTCAAGGCTTTCAAGAGAAACAACAAGTTTACTTCTAGAGTTTACTCATCACTTAGCATAGTAAATTTCTATATAGATTTGATTACTTTTTATTATAAAAATTAAATATGCTTGGAATTATCGTTAGTCACAACGATCCCTTTTAATCTTAATTCGCAGTGAGACGATTGTACCAAGTTATACGAAAAAAACTTATTTCTTTTATTTAACGAATAAATCAGTAATACGACGTGAAGCGTTGTACGAAGATTTATCTTTTTTTTTTTACACTAGTTATATTATTTTTCCAACACTGATATAAAACTTGTCACAGAAATCTTCCAGTGTATCGCACGAGAAACTGCAGGAGACTGAGGACGCGACGTTGCGACGGAATGCATTTAAACGTCGGAAAATAATGGCGAGTAAGTTAAGACACGTTCTCTCTTCTCTCCGTTGGTCTCTCTCGGCATGGGGTACAATATAAGTTTCACGAGTAATTTAGAAATAGCTTCCAAATAGATCTGATTCTTTGACGGTGTCCTTATTAGTTCATAAGAACGGAATGCGTGGGCACGTTTAGAAGAATTTATTCGTTCACATGCTTAGGAAGAAGTTGCAACGTGCTTTTGCGAATAATTTCATATACCTGGGGGATCTGGTGGTTGAGAATAGCAACATCTAGAAAGACCTCTCTTGATCCTTACTATCATATCGGAGACCTCATCGGCCAGACGCTCACCTAAACCTCCTAAGAGATGTTTGCTCAGCCTGAGATAAAAGCAGGAACACATTCCATCACACTATTCGATTCTTCCTATTGTCAAGCCCAACAATTTTTTACTTTTTTCTTTCTTTCTATACACTTTGATTATTTAACTATTTCGTGGATATGAGGATAACAGATGTAAAATAATAAACATTTGATCGTAAAAATTAATCTCACATTTTCACGTAAATTGTTGTTATGCGTTTGATCTTGCGATCGTATTTGCAAATACAAATCGTGTATTGCAAATCGTGATACATTGTTACCGATATTTTTGATATCAGACTCGACGTATCGATCGACATCTTTGTGTCGATCATAAATAAAAGATCCCCCTCCCCTCAAAAAAATTAGAGTCGAAGAAAAATCATTCGTGTATTATATGCATTTAAATAAACAGTACGGTAGTTCGTGATCGACTGACAGAAAATTGCAAAGTGCATCGTCAAGTTGTTGCATGACAGAGAGAGAGAGAGAGAGAGAGAGTCGTAGTAAGATCGGTTATTACCACCATTTGTTGCACACGTGTTCGTGGGAAGATAAATACATTATACTTTTTGTTCTTTCCTTTCGACTGTATTACAAAGTTTTTATCTCTTGTCACGTAATATGATGATTCTTTTTGTTCTTCTTTTCTTTTCTTTTCTTTTCGTTATTATTCTTGACTCTTTCTTTCTTTCTTTCTTTCCTGTTTTACCCCTCGGATAATCTCATAAAACATTATATTAAAATAATGAGAGAGTGTTCTTAACCCATAGACTAAGACTCTTTTCTTAGGTAACTTTCGTAAGAAATATAATAGATACTAACCATTTGCATTGTTCGATTTTGTTAGATGCAACGTTGAGGGTAGTGAGATGGCCGGTTTGATAGGTAATGGCGGTGGCTGAATATTATCGTTTGGTGCTTTTTGAATAGGTCTTAAATAATTATCATTGTCTTCAGGCTAGAAGAACGAAAATGAATGTAAATGAAATAGATGAATGGCCAATTATTACAAAAAAAAAGTCAATTGAGTAAATTGCGAACGTAAATAACTTACCGGTTCCTTAATGGATTCATAAATCTCGTATTGTTCTTGTTCCTCTTCGCAGCTGGTCGTACTAGACGGTTGATAAATGCTCTCAATAGAACTTTGAGCTCCGCTGTTCAACGACTGTTTGCTGCCGATTCTCGACATCGCCGACTTCTGATTTTGTTCTATTATTTGCTCGTCAAATTGTTCGTATTCGCTCTCACTTTCCTCCTGCCTGGTAGGTAAATTGGCAATTAGATCCAAATTTCTAATCGATATGGACGGCTTAGGTAAATCCTGTTCGTCTTTTCTTTTTTTGGTCAAAATTTGATCGACGTTTTTTTTAGGCGTCGGTGGAGGTGGAACAGCCATTCTTCCTAATAAAAAATATATCCAATGTAAAAATAAATAAACAAGTAATTATTGAAATTGAAAATATATGAAATTGTTTTCAACAAAATATCCATCGAATTTATATTTTTTGGTGAGAATTCGATGGATCTTATTTAACGATTCTTCTTTTAAATGATTAAATAGTTCTGATGAATGAAAAGGTACGATATTAAAACTAACTTTGCAGATCGTTCTGAGGCCGAAGTTTCGTCTTCGACTCATCGTGTAAAAATGATTTTTGTAGTTGTTTGGAAATCGTCGTAAAATTGGTTGGCCTCTTCGAAATGATTCCTTCCGGTTTTGGTCCTACCATTGGTTTCTTCGAATTTCTCAATTCCAATTGTTCCTTCAATTGTTCGGCCAATGATTTTTCTATCGTTCCGTGCAATCTTGAAACATTTTTAAGTGGTTTATTAGTCATGTTATATTTATAATTAGTGTAAATATTTTTCTCGTTCGGTGGTAAGGTAGATTCGAAATTCTCGTAAGTAGTTTCTTCCTCTTCCTCACTTCCCACCGTATTTTCGTCCACTTGCTCATTAGTTTTGATATTTTTCATTTTTGTCGAAATATTATGACAGTCATTAACATGATTGGAATTTATTTGATTGTCATAAATGTTCTTGGTATCGGTGAAAGCGGAATTATGGTCTTCCGTTATCTCATCTTCGAAATCTGTGTCCCACGAACTGGTATCGCTCATGTGATCTTCGTTCAGTTCCGTTTCAGTATTTTTGTCCTGTACATATCTTTCCGGGAATTTTTTGATTTGTTCTACTAGCGTATAAAGTTCCCTGGAAACAAAAAAAAATATATATATATATATATATACTACACCATATTTACAAAGATATTCCACATATAAACAAATGGTGTGGCAAGAAAACGAAATAATAATAATTATTTTTTTTATTCTTTTTATTTAACAAAGCTATTTTTATCGTACGCGAGAACGGATATTCCGCTTATAAACACTTTACTCGTAAAGCTGAGGATGTTACATTAAAGGATACAAGTACAACCCACACGCTATGCAATTACCACTTATGTAAATCTTGTATGCCTCGTGAGTGATTATCGAGTTAAATGCATCAATTGCAATTTCATTCTATCGAATACGCAACTTGGAAATGTTTACCTGGGTGTTTCTCCATCAATTTCGATTTAGAAATATTCGAACTAACTTAACGAAACAAACGCGTGTTAAATTGTTACAACACGTTCTTGGATGATACCAAAAGCAATTACTTTAAGCTCGTGTGTGTGTTGTGTCTCTTTCTCTTTCTCTCGTTGATACTATTTCAAGTAGAATTTAGCGATAAAATGTTATCGCTCTTTTTATATACACAGATAGAATTACATATATATATTTAAGATCCGTTGATGAACGTAAAATACCTACACGCATATATGCAACATTATTGATTTGTAAATATAAGCAGCACGTAAGAGAGACAATGGCAATGAAACCAAAATCGATTAACACTATAGGATACCATATATATGTCGTTACAATATCATTAACAATAGCTTTGCCAACGTGGCTTCGTACGAATAATATATAGAAAGCTAGTGGGGAAAAATGTATTAAAAAAAAAAAGACATAACAATGATAGAACTGTTACGTTTTATTTGAAAATACCGTATTGGAAGATACCGTTAATCCGCTATGTCTCACGATGTCTCAAATTCACATTCCTGTTGGTAAGTTCATTGGAAATAAATACGCGTATTTTAAACGCGTCTCTTGTAAAATTCAGATCGTGTAGAGCTTCGTTTTTCTTACCATATCAAAGAAGGAGTGAGGTCACTCTTCCATAGAGCCAACTTCCCTTCAGTCAAGTGCTGGAATAATTAGAATCAATTAAGATCTCGTCTCTAAAGAGGGCGCGTGCCAGTTGAGTACCCAAAATGCAATTTTAACCGAAAACAATTGTACGGCTTAAGTTAAACAAAAGAAAATGACTTTTTTTTATTAAAATATCGAGAATTTAAAAAAAAAAAATATCTTCAATCTTATATCTCTGCGCGTTATTTCATTTAAATCCATAATAAATGAGGTGATAATTTATTTTATTTTCAAAATGAATATCGAGCAACTGGCAAGAAAAAAAAAAGAAAGAAAGAAAAATGGAAAAATTGCATAATTAAAAATTGATTATATTATACTTACTAACAACTCTTCACCTTCGATTTGCCGTTTCGAAACTGCTGTACAGCATTTTTCCAAGCCATTCTATAAGTCGTGAAATTTGTGTATTTTAAATAAATCGTGATATTAAATTACTTCCGTGCGTATTCGGATATCCGAAATATTTGTGCGAAATTGAAACTAAACGCGAAGGAATGTAATCTTGAAATATACGTGTCTCTAATCGTATTTTAAATTTAATTAATCGAATACACAAAAGAGTACTGCTTTAGTCGAATTCCATAAATTAGCGCAATTTAAAAAGAAAAAGAAAAAGGAAAGAGAAAAATGAAATTAGAATGAAAAATAATAAACTTGATTTTTATTAGAAATAAAATTAAGATAAATCTTCTATGAATTTTCTATTTTATTTTCGTCATTACTTATTTTATTTTTTATCTTTTAGATAATACATATTTCTTTTGATTTTTTTTCCTTTTCTTTATCTCTCTATTTCCGGCTTTTTTGAATATTTCTGCTTACTTTTTAAATTTTCTCTTTCTTTTTTTTTCTTCTCTTTTCTCTTGTTTGTCCCCTTCTCCAAAAGACAAACAAATATCGAACATTTGAATAAATCAATCGTAGAGAGAAACCAGGTATGTTGGATAAGTGCAGTGACCCGCGAGTAAAAATTTCCCGCGAGGTAAAATATATCATAGAATGGATAACAACGACAACTTTCAGAGTTTACTCACCTTTCTTAGGAGACACAAGACGTCGTTTGTATTCCATGTAGATATGTTTTCGAGGGCAACGTTTCGAGGCAATTTTTTGGACATCTCACCGCGTTTGAACGCGCCTGTTGCAAAAACAGCAAGCGTCGCACGTGTTCACCGCTCGGGCGCATCTGCATCGGCTTTTTGTGGGCGAGGTGTCTGACAGTCCTCCTCGTTTCTTTTCATTTTTCCTCCTCCCGTTTCCTTCTCATTCCTTCTCTCATTTGATATCTTTCTTACACATTGAAATACTTCTCCCTTCCTCTCCTACAATAGTATTATATACTGACCATAGGCTCTTATGATTGGTCAGTTTATAATACTGGCACACCTAATACTACTATGTTAAAGGTACGTTCACAAAGCTACGTAACCTTTTTTATACGCTACGTGTGGTTCGAGAAATTTTCCATTGTATTCAATTTTCCAATCTTCTTCTTAAAACTTTTGTCGATGTTTTACGATCTATTTAAATCTATATGAATTTATCAATTATTATTTATATTCTAAACAAATATATGTTGGTCGTATATAATAGAAAAATATTAAAAATCTATAATCAAATCATTGGGTAATATTAAATATTTTGTAATTTACCGCGAAAACATGTCTACCATATTTTTGTCGCTGATTGGATCTTAGACGACCAATCACAAAACTTGCTATAATATATTAATATATAATCTATATATAATACATAATATAATATCTAACATAATATAATATCTATAATATCGTTATAATATATTAATCTATAATCAAATCATTGAGTAATTTTAAATATATTGTAATTTACCGCGCAAATGTCTACCATATTTTTGTCGCTGATTGGATCTTAAATGACCAATCAGAAAGCTTGCTAATTCTAAACCTCCATGAAAGCGATAACTCTGGTCGCGTAGTCGTGAATGTCGTGATGTTCGTGGTTGTTCATCGCGTGTGCCAAAGAAAGAGACAATTACCGGTTAACATTTATTTAGATTAATACATTTATTTTCATTGTTCTAATTTAATATTAACAGGTGACAGGATGTCTGTCACCGTTTTAAAAACTACACCAGAATACGTTGAATTTATCAAGTAAGCTATCACACGTATTATTATATCTTTTTCTCTTTTTTTTCTTTTCTTTTTTCCACTATATATGTATTAAATTTTCTTCTATCTTTTAGTATTATCATTTTATTATTTACACGGTCATAATTTATTGCGTTATTCGTAAATTTATCGATTTGTTTTCAAGCGTATTATCGTTATCTAAATGCATTTCTTCTCTATTGACCTCATTGATATTATTCGTATTTTAATATTTTTTTTCTTTTGTATATTTTTGTATACTTCTAAGAGCAAAGAGCGATAAATTTTTTTAAATAAATGCATATATAAATAGGTATGCATATATATATATATATATACATATATATAAATATTATTTTTTTATCCAAGGTCCAAAGATCTATCGGTTATACATTTCTTTGCACCATGGGCAGAACAATGCCAAATAGTAACCAATGTTCTAGAAGAATTGCTACAATTGAAAGATTACCAAAAAGCTAAATTTGCAATGATAGAAGCTGAGGAATTACCAGAAATTTCTTTAAAAGCTGGAATTGTCGCAATACCAACAGTTTTGTTGTATAAAAATGAGGAAATAATAGATAAAATTGAAGGGGTTAATACAGGATTGTTAGTCGATAGAGTAAAATATCATATACTCAACGACGATTCGGCTCCTCCAACGGGAGAATTAACTTTGGAAGTCAGATTAACAAGGCTTATAAATTATGCACCTTGTATGGTCTTCATGAAAGGAAGTCGTGAACATCCACGCTGTGGTTTTTCAAGAACTATGCTCGCTCTTCTTGATTCTCATAGAGCAGAATATCAAACCTTTGATATATTGCAAGACGATGTGATAAGAGAAGGTTTGAAGAAATTTAGCGACTGGCCAACTTATCCACAAATGTATATTAATGGTAAACTTATTGGCGGATTAGATATAGTCAAAGAAATGAGTAATTCGGGTGTCTTAGACAGTATGTTACCTAAAAAAAGTACCTCCTAAAATAGGTAAATAAATCAACGAGATTAATCCTTTTGATACAACTATGTCATTCACAAGTAATGATATGCAAATTAGATAAACGATGGAAGATCACAATTTAATGCATTTTAAAATTATTTAGATTTTAATCATTGTAAACCGATGCAAAATATTTGTGGTGGCATCAGTAGTATCGAAAAGATTTAAAAACATCTATAAATGTATTAAGTTATAATAAGAAGATAATATTATGTTTTTTGTTACAGAAGTTAAAATAGGATCACAGCTAACTAATTATATCCATATTTCCTAGAATTATCTAATACCACATTTTTATCTTCAACTGGAAACAATTTTTACTTAAATAATACAATATTTACGAGTTTACGAATTTAAATAGAAATATTCTATAATGCGTCATTATTTGTTTTTTTTACCTAGAATGAATTAAAAATGTCATTTTCACTTTGTCATATAAAATTGAAACGTTTCACTATGGATCGTTCGTTATGATTTTGTATCTTTTTTTTGTTGTTATAACATAATGAATACAAAAATACAACAAAATTAATATTAATTTTCTGTTTATTTATGAATTCAACTGCAGAATATAAATTGCATTCTGGGCAATTTTATATATATGTTACCATATGTTACCATAATTCATGAAATAATTATACCAATCAGGAAAAGTATGAAATTGAAATTAGATCTGCTTTAGGATCAGCTTGTATTTTGAAAACAAAAGTTCTGTTAGTCGCACTATATTATCGATTTTCAATGTATCATGTTGATATAATAATCAGACACTTTAACAGTAACACATATATATTAAATACAATATCATTTCCCAACTAGAATAGTACAAATTGAAGGTAGCAAAACTGTTAAAGCTTTTTAATATAATTCAAAATCTACCTTACCGATCAGGGTCGGTAAACGAATAAATCTACTTTACCTATAAGGTCGGTAAGCAACCAAATCTGCTTTACCTACAGGGTCGGTAAGGTAGATTTTTGGTTACCGATCTTGGCCTTAACTTGGCAACTAAGTGATTGCGAATTTTTTCAATTAAAATAACCGCACCCACTTAGTTGCCAACCCAATATATATATACATACATATATATTTATTTAATTGATTTCTTAACAAAATTAAGTTATCAAACATAATTAATAATCAAAGATATGTCTTTGATTAATTATTTTCTATTTCTTTTGTTTTTTGTTCCAAATTGTGCTCCTTTCTTAGCACCAGCGACAATACCTTGAAGCCTTGTTGCCATCTTTTTCTTCTTCCTAAAAATTAATATTTTTATTAACGTATCTCGAACATTATTTAATGAATTCAAAATTTGTTTTTTAAGATATTATTATATACCGTTTATTAAGAGCAGCTCTTGTTAATGGTACATAGGCATAAGGATCCGGTTTGCCCTTCTTTTTAATGTCACCTCCTGCTTTAAGTGCACGGTACTCAGAACCAGGTGTCTGTTCTACCTTCTTTACTTTTAGTGGTCGATGAATACCTGAACCTCCAGCTATACATAAAGTTAAAATTACTCTTATTAGAAATTACTAATTAATTTTCTTTTTAATATCTTTCCACAAAGACTGTCTCTGTTAATTCCTATCGTCACTTAACTTTAATGATCGTACGAAAATTATTAAGTTATTACGAATTTTTTATTAATACGTACCTCGATATTTCGATGAACCAAAACTCTTTATACTTGTAGTATCAGAATTCGCACTACGTTTTCGCTTTCGACTTGCAGGATCCACCGACGCTAATGATTTTTTGTCCTCCTCGTCTTCTTCTATAAGAAAAAGAAAACCAGAACAATTAGTAAATATTTAATCCTTAAGAAATAAAAAAGTACTATATATATATATCATAAAATTACCATAATTATCATCTGAATCATTTTCAGATAACATATGTTTTCTTTTTCTATTTTCTGCATCATTATCCTCATCATCTTTTTGATTATCATCTTTAATAATAATTCGTCCATCCGGAGCAATTTTAAATCCATAATCTTTTGGTTCTTTCGATTTTTTTATAGGCACGTTCATGCTAATATTCCCAGGTTGTGTTGCTGCAAAGTACGTGAAATTGTTTGTTAATAATATAATCATTTTATACATTACAAATGTTACTAAAGTGTGAAACGAAAAAGAAGAAACTACTAACTAGTTATATTCCTGGCAGTTGTAGGATCAATCAAATCAACAATATTTTCTTCGTTCTCTTTAATCCAAGCTTCTTTTCTTGATGTTCTCTTTTTATTGTTTTTCTTCGGTTCTTCATCCTCGCTATCACCATATTCTTCTTCACTATCCGCCAAGAGATCTTCCATGCTAATAAAAAAGAAAAGAAAAAAGAAATTATTACATAGATATTTTTACGTAATTGTATTTTGCGAATATCTAAGAGGCTACCTACCTTTTTGGTCTTCTTTTAGCACTAAATTCATTGTCTTCGTCTTTTTCACTTTTTTTCATTCTTTTCAATTCCTTATTCTTTTTCTTAAGTTGTTCTACTTTATTAATATTTTTTAATCTCTTATGAAGAATTACATCTGACGCTGGCACCATTTGGGATATTACTTTTATGCTAAATTTCCTTATCAATTTGGTAAAGATATCTCGAACTTTTTGTCTAAAGTATCTTTTACAATTATCGTTCATATCGGTCAGAGCTGCCATCTAAACAAAATTCGATTTTATAGAAATATTATTATAGTATATCATTATAAAAATGATTAATATTACAAACAATTTCACTTACTATTTTCTGTAATTGTTGTGCAATTAAATCAGTTGGCGTTATACTAATATATACTTTAATATATGATAATGCCGATTCTGCTATTTCTCTTGTAGGACTAATTGCAAGCGAACATGCGTGTCCTATTATTTCTTCTGAAGTTTCTCGATTAATGGCATCTATAAAAAAAATATATATATATTATATTATTACAGTGACATAATATCAAATAGAGAGATAGATAATCGTAGAAAATAATAATGAATTTTGTAGTTACCGTTATAATGAAACACGATAGAAGCTAGTGCAAGTAGAGTACAACTGCAGTATTTTGGTTCGCCAGCTAAACCTACTATTAACATTTGTATATATTCTTCAAGATATGAATTCTTTTTTAAAAATACATCTGCAATAGCATGTATCAATTGATATGCTGAAGTTCGACATCTTTGATTAATATCCTTCACGCATAATATTGCTTCTGGAATGATAGCTTGCAAAAATTTGGATTTCTCAAGTTTTGGATGAACTTTTACAAGATGTACCAAACATCTTATACGAGCCTTTTACAAAAGAAACACGTGCACGCACAAAATTAAATAAAACATCTATTATAATAATTTAATATAAAGTTAAAATATAATAATATACATACTCCTTTACTCGTTTGAACTAATTTAGTTGCAGAAGTAGTCATTAGATTTTGAATTTCGCGTCTATGTTCTTGTAGGAAATCTTTACATATTTCTTTTTCACTGCCACATAATCCCTCCAAAAATCTACAAATATTTTTTAATTTAATTTCACATATTTGGCATATATATATATATATATAAACGTATATAACGAATTAAAGAAATTACTTGTATGCTTTTTTCTGTTCCTTCCCTTTAGTTTTATCTTGGATATATGGTACACACATGTCATAGAATTGCTTAATTCTAGAAACATCAGTAAATTCAATTAACAATCTTATCAAATCATATATACTTTCTTTTGTAAAATCATCTACTTCAGTGTCCTTTAATTTAGTCAATGCCTTATCAAACAGTTCACATATCAACTCTTGTTGTGTTATTTTCAAATATATCTGTAAATAGTAACGATATAAATATTACATTTAATTATTATACACAAATTATCATTCGATTTGAATTTAATGTTACCTTAATCGTCTCAAATGCAGCTAAACGATGTCCCTCTTCATCTGTTCCACTTGGTTTAGTCGTGTACAAAGCAAACAAAACTGGTAGATAATTTTTAGCAAAACGAGCAAGCTCAGATATATCTTCAGTATTATTATTTTCCGTTGCTCTTACGATCAACTTTCTTAAAGCAGACATTGCTGATAATCTTATATCTTTAACTCCAGTAATAATTGATCCCAACAATTTAGCAATATTCTGTAAATATATATAAATGATATAAAAATATTATATATAATTTTCTAATATACATTTAAATGTGAAATATTTTATATGCATACCTTGAAATTCTCTTTAACGTCATCAGCATCATTGCACAAACTTGGCAATATTGCCCATATTTGCGTTACAAGCAATTCGTAAGTTTTACCTCCTACCGGTTCTTTGGATTTGGCACTAAAATAAAAATCATTAAATACAAATTTATATTTAAAGTATATAAAGTGAGATTATTTATACTTACTTGCAGATCACTGCTAATGGTAATAATACTTCCGTGAAGAAGGAAAGTGATCCACTAGTTATGGAATCTTTCAATAATGGAAATAGCCAACTTCTTTCTAGGTTTAAAGCACCTTCTGCTTTCTACAAAGAATAGAGTTTTATACATATATTTTTAAATTGAATTTGATTAAATCTATTATAACATACTTGGAGAGGAAGAATCTCTAAAACTACACGAGGACCTAGTGTTTTTATAGCTGCTCCAATTGCATTTTCAGCTGCTGAGATATGCGTAAAATTGTATGAATCGCATAAGATTCCTAAAGTTTTTAAAATATGTAAAAGATGTGGATTTTTTGTTTTTCCAGTTATCTGTAACATAAATAGTTTATATAAAATAGAAGTAAATTAAAATCCATATTGTTATTTTATTTAGATTATTATTTTTTTCTAAATATAAGATAATTACCTGAAATAGTAATTCAATTGAATGAAGAATACTATCAAATGGTATACTCTTATCAAGATACTGATCCTTTATTGATCCATGCATCATAGATATTATTTGATCCAGTATTATTTTGTACCTGTAAATAGACAGATTGATTTGCATTAAATTATGCATTTTTTCGATAAATTCGTTACATTATAAAACATACTTTTTAGCATTTTCTTCATCATTACATAATGGGGTAATACAATCCTGTAAAAGTACTTTAATAGTATGAAAAGTACCCGATACGACTTCTTGTTTGTCAGAGAGCCACAATTCAATACATTTTCCGAATATTCGAGGCATAATGGCAGCGCACGTATCCGGAGATTTTCTACAATTATTATAATATACGTATATTTAAATTTCGTGTACTCTGTATTATTAGAATTGATAATGAATATTTCTTTGAGCTAGTTTCTGCTTACTCAATGAGATTGCAATATGCTTCTTGCATAACAGTCAACCAAGCAAGAGTTGGTTGTGCATCAGTTGCAGGAGGTTGATAATCATAAAGAGCAGTTATAATTTGTGCATTTCTTTGCGATGGTAATATTGTTTCCGATGGCCTAGACACGAACAATCCATGCAAAGCTTGTAAACAGCACGACGTTATCAAAACATTATTTAATCCCATAATACGTAAAAGTTCTTCACAAATAGTCTGCGTCAAATAAAATTGGTGATATTAGAATGTATGTGAATGCATATTAAGAAACAAAATAATCTTATTAGATGTACCTTTACATATGACTTCGGTAATACATGTATAATATCTTTAAGTAATACGAGAATGTGAAGAACACTGGTTATTCCACCAGGTTCACAAGCTGCGTTCAATTGATTTATACAATGTTTAGCAATATGCGGTGCAGCTGGATGATATGCAGGAGAATCTTCGCGAGTCATTATGTGACTTGCTGAATCGCATTAAAAATAAAATGCATTATGAAAATAAATAATTTGTTATTGATAATAATTTATCATAATAATTGAATAATACCTTTAAGTAGAGTACATATTCCATATTGAGCTGCTTTCCTTATTTTAGGTTTACTATGAACAGTAAATGTTAAAACAGCATCTAAAATTTGTATCGTTGAAGAATTTGACCAAACTGCAGCTTCTTGAAATCGTAACAATAGTGAAATACAACTAATACACTAAAAGTATAATAACATTTATTATAAATTATAACAAGGCTTAAGAAAAATTCAAAATCACTAATTGTAAACTTACGTGTCTTATTATAAGAAAATGTTCCTCTTCTATATACTTTGTTAATATTTGGAGAAAAATTTCACTAACTGTACTAAATTGTGCATTAAGAACATTAATAGGTATACTTTTAAATTCCATTTCTAATAACGATAGAGTAGCAGCAACAGATATATCGGTATCTACTGCTTCGAGGGTACTCATCTAAAGAGAACATCTTTTGAACATCGTATTGCATTAAAAATTAGAATAAAAAATTAGTCATATTTACCAATGCTCCAAAGTATTCAGTCGTAGTTCCAGTTCCACCATTTTGCTTAATAACTTCTGTAATTGCCGATATAACAGCTAACATTTCCTTTTGGATTAACGATTTAGGTTGAAAGCGTTCTAAAAATCTATAAAATATTACATATTGAATATGTATTCATAAGTAAAAAGAAAAAAGATAAAATAAAGGAATGTTAGTAAATGGTGCTTATTATAGTTACCCTCTGAAAGATATATGTGTACAATTACTATAAGTACTGGCAAATGATTTTACAGTATCAATTGTTCCTTCTATAAAACTTTCCGATTTATCATCATCATCATCATCAATATCTACGTTTTTTAATCGAGGTAAAATACTTTGCATAGCATCATGTTTCTGCAAGTCTGCTGTTGTTATACCGGGTGTTCCTAATATATTAAATAGATTGTTTACATGAAGTGAAAGATAATAAGAGGTTTATATAAAGTATACAAATTGATTAATCGTGAATACTCTTATGGATAATATAATTAATATTAAATTATATTGAATAAGAAAACATACCACCAAAATCTTTAAAAAACATCCATGTAGCTTTTTCACGATGTTTTGTTGTTTCTGGATTAGAATTGGAACTTTGACCCTTTGGCCAACGCTTTGCTTTTTTTCGACTACCTAATCGCACTATTTTACCCATTATTATTGAAAATAAATTCTTTTAACTACTTTTATAATATTAATAGTAATAAAAAACTGTTAGATTTTTCTACATCAACTGTGTGCATAACCTAACCATGCAAGCACATGGGATGTATGCATCGAATATATCATTTCAAGAAAGTCGAGTATGTGTAGTTGAGAAAACATAGTTATGTCAATAATTTCTATTTAAAAAACATAGATAGCGCACGTTAAACGACAACCAATAGGATCAACCAAATAAATTAAACAGTATATCGGTAAGGAAGAAATTCACAATACCATTAAGAGATAATGTAGAACACGAAATTGATACATTACCATGTCGGTAAGGAAGAAATTCACAGTACCATAAGAAATAATTCGAAACAGGTAATTGAGATATTGACAAAAATTCAAATTATTTTATTTTTATATTAAATTAATACATCATATTAAGAAACAATGATTTCATAATGAAGATAAATTTTCTGTACAGTATCGTTTTACCTTCATACATAGTACAAATGGAAATTGATAAACAAAAAAAAAAACGAAAAAAAAAATATATATATATATATATAAGAAATGAGTTTTAAAACATCTTTAAAAGATCATCGGTCTTTAACAAAAACGTATAATACATTCGTAATATTTACATATTATGTACAATTAAAGTATTTCTTTGCATTTGAATACCTCATGGCACGATATTTACATCAGTTTTAAAATTTCGAAGAACATTCTGTGTCAGAGGTTGAGCAGTTGGTATAGTTCTAGTAGGTTTGCTAGGAGCTGCAAGTAATTTACTCCAAGCTCTGCAAGTTTTACCAGACCAGACCCACATACCCGAGGTGACGCCAATGACCAAAGACAAAAATGGTTTTAGAAGTGCCACTTCGAGTCCTGCGGCTCTGTAAACGGGGCCCGGTGCACAATTTTCGGCTGATCGACAATCGAGAGCAGCGAGAAGTGCGAGCATTCGCCAGCGAGGTTTCGTCGAAGATTCTTGTAAAATACACGTCAAGTTACCAAGTGCTGGCAAGACGTAAAGTAACGCAAAGATTCCAAGACGAGTCATCAGTCTTTCCAATTTCGTTGCGCTACGACCGGCAGAACGAATGGCACGTCTTACGCGAATCAATGCACCACCTGCCACGGCTGCTAAAATGCAACCGAGAAACATCAATATTGCATGTGGTAAAACTTCGTGCCACAAAGCGGATTCATCGGCTATTTGGCAGAGACCGGTAAGCTCGTCTGCAACTATCTGACGAGAAAGTAAACTGCCTGTGAACAAAGGAATAATAGAATATTTATTAGAACGTTTCTCAAACTGACATTATTTTGAAGAATAATCCAAAAATATTACCTCCTGTAATAAAGAGTGGTAATCCCCAAGCAACTGCATGCAGATACGAAGCAATATTGTGCAAAGCTTCGCTGCTCCACTCGTTTTTAGCACTTAGGAACCAACAAACGCACAATATCGTCCACCAAGTGCTACTAGCTAAACTCAGATAATGTTTGATGATCCACCAACACGTACAAGGAATACTTTTTAATCCATCATGAACTGGCACGTAACTCGGTCCATCGATTTGACTAACACAGCTGAGAGTTTCGGTACCAATCGCACCTCTGATGATATAATTCACCGATAATAGGTTGTAACAAAGTGCAAGAAATACAATAGGTCTTTCTGGATAACGGAATCTGGATGGTTCTACCCAGAATGTTAAAAGTGTGAAAAGCGTCGACAAAAAGCAAAGCCATGCCCATCCTATTATCCATCGTTCGGTAAATTTTTTATCCTCGGCACGATAATAAGCGTCGGTACCGCAACGTGGTACGCAAGAAATCTAAAAATTACAAACAATTTAGATACTCAATTCGAAATACGATTGTTCAATGATCCATTTGAAACTTTCTAACTAACCGTTTGTACGTCCGGTGTTTCTACGAAGTGAGGTGGACATTGATGATGATTCTGCAATCCCGTAGACGTTTGTACAGGTTGAATTTGTTCTTGCGTTGGCCATTGCTGTTGAACAGGCGGAACAGGATCGGAAAGTGTTTCTTCGGGTGGTTGAACGCAAAGTGTATTACCTAGAAGATCGAAATAAGAAAAATAATGTTTAAAATCGTCGAAGCTTGATCGAATTAAAAGACTAGTAAGTAAAAGAATTTATATAATAATTACCTCGATCCAAAAATCGATCGCAATCGAGCATATGTGGCCAAGGAAGAGTGAGACTGGTCAGTGCAGGTTCGCATTCTCTTCTAACGGAAAGACAGAGAGATTTGCAAGCTGGTATCTGCATGGCTACATGTTCGGAACATACAGGTGCAAATACTGCGCAGAGAAATAGCCTCAAGTGTTTCGAACAGTTGTAGTGTACCAGAGGCATCAAAGTAGCCAGCTAGAACACAAAATACAAAACAAAATATAAAATAATTCAATTATTCATCGACGAATTGTAAACGTTTGCAAAGTTATCGGCACCACCTCCGAATGAATTTAGAATAAACTTATAGATCTTTTCGTAAAAGATATTAAAGATAACTCTCCAAGAACACGTTAGATAGTTTCATAGAAAATTCCATTTTATATGAGACCCAAAGTTCATTATTTTAAGGTAATTTAATTTAGTAAACATGTTAAACAACCATTGCGTTATCCAGTGCTGTACTAAGTCACGAATCATGTTACAACAAAACCGTATATTATAGGATTCTGTGTTGTAAGAGGTGATTACCTGTATATTAGATATATCTAGTAAAAAAAGAAAACGAAATATTTTCTATAACTCTTAAAGATTAAATTAGATTTTTAGCAGAGAAGAAGAAGAAGAAGAAGAGGATCGAAAGGTTCTCTTTCAAAGCGATCGAGCTTTGAGAGAATCGGGGGGGGATTGGGGGGTTGGGGGGTTGGTTCCTTCTCTTTTTCTCGGGTGTTATGGGTGACCACGTAATTTCACGAGGCTATAATTTGGAAGGGAACATCGTGGAGGTGGAGAGGTAAAGGTAGGAGGAATAGGGAGTAGTATTTTTCCTCTCGACTCGGTGTAATGGAGCAGGGAGCAAGCAAGCAAGCAAGCAAGCAGCTAGAAGGGAGGAGGAGGAGGAGGAGGAGGGTCTCGAACCGATGGGGCCCTTTCTCGAAGTAAAGGGAAGAGAAAACGAAACGTCCATCGAGACTAGAGGCGGGAAGAATGGGCGGGATAATTGCCCGTGATGCCCACCGCTCGTTATATCTCATGGTACCGTCTCTCCTCCGCCCCGTTAGGTGCATTACCCCCTTATTTTCGATCGTCCTAGTCCCCCTCCCCCTCCCCTCCTCCCCCTACTCTTACTTCTTCTTCTTCTTCTTTTTCTTCTTCTTATTTTCGCTCCTCTTATTCAACTTCCCTTAGGGCATTTCCAAAACGCACCCACCCCTTTTCTTCTCTTTCTTCCATTTTTTCGAAATATTTCGAATATCGGGTTAATAAATTATTGCAAAATATTTCAATTGATTAATCAATTAAGTGCATCGTTTGACACGCATATATATCGAATTAAAAAAACTATAGTAACTAAACTTGTTATATACTATAGATGGGGTGGTTAGTTTTCGTTAAAGGAAAGTTCCCCCTCCCTTTCCTCCTCCTTTTTTTCTTCTTCTTATTTTCGTTCCTCTTATTCAACTTCCCTTAGGATTTCCTTGCATTTCCAAAACGCACCCCTTTTCTTCTCTTTCTTCCATTTTTTCGAAATATTTCGAATATCGGGTAAATAAATTATTGTAAAATATTTCAATTGATTAATCAATTAAGTGCATCGTTTGACACGCGTATATATATCGAATAAAAAAACTATAGTAACTAAACTTGTTATATACTATAGATGGGGTGGTTAGTTTTCGTTAAAGGAAAGTTCCCCCTCCCTCTCCCTCTCCTCCTCCTTTTTTCTTCTTCTTATTTTCGTTCCTCTTATTCAACTTCTCTTAGGATTTCCTTGCATTTCCAAAACGCACCCCTTTTCCTCTCTTTCTTCCATTTTTTCGAAATATTTCGAATATCGGCTAAATAAATTATTGCAAAATATTTCAATTGATTAATCAGTTAAGTGCATCGTTTGACACGCGTATATATATCGAATAAAAAAACTATAGTAACTAAACTTATTATATACAATAGAGATGGTGGTTAGGTTTTCGTTAAAAGGAAAGTAAAGAAGGTTTGACCGCGCTAGTTGTTCCCGTTGCACCCTTCGAGTATAATGGGAGTAAAAAACGAGAGAGAGAGAAGGACGTCGGGATTGGAAGATGGATTGCATCGGTCTCGGTGACGGATGCTCGTTCCTGTCACGGTCTAACTCTCTCTCTCTCTCTCTTTTTTTTTCTTTTTTTTTCGATTGGACGATGACAATGACGAAGAGGAAGAGGAGAACGAAGATAAAAAGTTCTTCCTCGTGTGGAACAACGATACACCTAGACTATGTTTCCTTCTTCTTCTCCTTCTTCTTCTTCTTCTTCTTCTTCTGCTTCGGAAGAAGAGAAATCAGCAAAGAAAGAAAGAAAGAAATGAAGGAAGCAAGCAAGCAAGCAAGGAAGACCGGTTTCCGCATGGTGCGGTGCATTCTTCTTCCCTTCCTTCGTTATTTCGCGTTTTTCTCCGAGAATGGCCCGCCGAAGAGAAGAACACACCGTAGGGAATAAGAAAGAAGGGAATATCCACCTTGAAGGGAAAGAAAGGGGTCCCTACTCGCTTGCTTCCTTCCTTGCCTGTTTGCTTCACGTCGATGCTTCTGCTTCTGCTGCTTGCTGGAGGATAGCATTTTAAAAGTGTCTTGACAGACAACCGAGATGGCTTCGCAAAAAAACAAAAAGAAAGAAAGAAAGAGAGAGACCTTCTCTCGGAGACAACGAAGGACTTTTGCGAGTTACGTAGCCAGTATATTAGTAGTGGTAAGATGTAGTCCGCTTCTTCTTCTTCTTCTTCTTCTTCTACTCCTTTTCATCATCCTTCTCTCTTCTCTCTTTTATTTTCTTCTTTTTGCTTCTTCTTGCTTCGTACTTGCACGATTCGAGCAGCGGCTTCCTCTTTTCTTTCCTCCTCCTCCCCCTCCCCTCCCCCTCCTCCACTTCTCTCCTCCTCATTTTACCCTTTCGTTTCCCCTTCTCCTGAGAGAGCTCCTTCAACAGCCTCGGGTCGTTCCTCTCGTTCGGATCGGTGTTCAGCTTTTATAGCCGCGTGCTTTGCCTTGCCTTGCCTTGCGTTGCATCGCATCGCATCGCATCGCATTGCATCGCATTGCATTGCATTGCATTGGCTTGACTTCGATATTCTTCCAAGTACGCAGGATATGTTGTTGTTCTACGCAAGTGTATTTTGTCCTTTTGGTGTATTTTTGAAATTTGAATATAGGGGTTACCTTTGTACAACACGGTTTTGTTATAACGCGGTTCATAAAAATGTTTATTAAATGATTTTTATTAGGAGGGATAGAATTGTCGTTTAGATTCCCATTAAATGTCAAAGATATCCAAGTACAATCCACGTGCTTCGTTTTCGTCTGTTCGTCCTTTTATTCGTTTCTTTTTCTCTCACTCTTTGAGTGAGTGTGGTGCCGGGTAGGGGGAACCCCGCGCAGCTGGAGATTTGAACGCAACGACAAGAGATATCAATTGTTATTATTCCTTCGTGTAATATACATACTCACGCTCGTATTATTAAATATTATTTTTATTTATCATCATCGTTTAAGAGTGAATTGATTTTTCATCTTAATTATATAACGTTGAGAATAAATTTTTACAAGGAAATTAATTGAATGAAACAAACAAAATTTATGAATCAAAAGTTCGGTGTATTTATTGTCTCGTAAACTGTATAAATGAATTGTTTTTTTCTGTTTTTATTTTTCTATGAAATTTCGTTCACCCTAATACGTCATTTTATGTACGCGAGTGTTGCTGAGAATGAATTTTTACAAGGAAATTAATTGAATGAAACAAACAAAATTACGATGAATCAAAAGTTACGTGTATTGTCTTGTAAACTGTATAAATGGATTGTTTTTTTCTTTTTATTTTCTATGAAATTTCATTCACTTTAATACTACGTCATTTTATGTACGCGAGTGTTGCTGAGAATGAATTTTTACAAGAAAATTAATTGAATGAAACAAACAAAATTACGATGAATCAAAAGTTACGTGTATTGTCTTGTAAACTGTATAAATGAATTATTTTTTTCTGTTTTTATTTTTCTATGAAATTTCTTTCACTTTAATACTACGTCATTTTATGTACGCGAGTGTTGCTGAGAATGAATTTTTACAAGGAAATTAATTGAATGAAACAAACAAAATTAGGATTAATCAAAAGTTCGGTGTATTTATTGTCTCGTAAACTGTATAAATGGATTGTTTTTTTCTGTTTTTATTTTTTCTATGAAATTTCATTCACTTTAATACTACGTCATTATATGTACGCGAGTGTTGCTGAGAATGAATTTTTACAAAGAAATTAATTGAATGAAACAAACAAAATTTATGAATCAAAAGTTCGGTGTATTTATTGTCTCGTAAACTGTATAAATGAATTGTTTTTTCTGTTTCTATTTTTTCTATAAAATTTCATTCACTTTAATACGTCATTTTATGTACGCGAGTGTTGCTCAATCACACATACACACACACGTGCACACGTGTATGTACTGGGTAATTTGTAACAACGATGCATTTTATTCTTTTGTTGGCGTCCTTCGCAACCCACTAAAAAGATCGTCTTTAATTTATCCACGATGCGTCCCGTCGCGTTTCATCCACGCTTCTGTGATCATTCGTTCGTTCATTCGTTCATTCGTTCGTCCTCGAGACTGCTCTCAACGCGTTCATTAACCTTTCATTTGTGCAATTTTTTAATTCTATTGTTCAAGAAGAAAAGGGACAACGAGTTACTCAACTAAAGGGGGATGCTTGTTAAAATTTTACTAGCTTAGATTTACGATTGATGATCACCAAGCAAATTAATTATTTAAATTAGTAATTAGTTTAAAAATCAATTATTTTGTTGCTTTTTGAAAAAGTTCTACTAATTTATATTATTAATATTCTATTAATTAGTTCTATTAATTAATTTTATTAATTATATTACCTAGCTAGCTCCCCTCCCCTCCCCCCACCCTTCGCCACAGGTTCTAGAAAATTTTTTACGCGATAAAACATTATCGTTTATTATTAAAAAATTTTATTATTAAAAATTATGATTAAAAACATATCGTTTATTATTAAAAGAAAAGAGAGAGAGGGAAAAGAAAAGAACAGAACTAATTAAATCAAGTTCCCAAATTAATTAATAACGCGATATCGAAGTAAAGTTTTGAGTTTAGAAAAAAAAATTTTAGAAAAAAAAAGCATCTGTGTGTGTTGTGTGTGTGGGGGGGGTTCTTCTCGGTGTGGTGATGAGCTATCTCGATCGGCGATCATCAAAGGGGGCCCCCCTCCATATCCTCTGCGATATCCGATCGTCTTAATGCGCTTTTCATGTCTGACATCGAGCTCGCGAGATACGCGGCTAACGCGAATAAACTTTTATATCGTTGCACTTCCCCTATCTTTTCTTTTTATTATTTGTTTCTTTTCAATCGTCGGTCGGGACTGGATGAACTGGAGGAAATAATTTAACCCTTTGAGTCAAGAAATTTTAGAAAATAAAAAAGAAGTTCCCCCACCCACCACCACCACCACCACCACCCCCCTCCCCGTAATACGTCAATAAATTCCAAACGATTTGTAATTAAGAAAACAAAATGTAATTTTATATGGGTGAATAATTCTTCATTCGTATTTTTAAATGATAAATAAATAATATAATATAATTTATTTATCATTTAAAAATATTATTTGTAATATTTTAATTATATTATTATTTATTATATTATTATTTTAATTATATTATTATTTAATTATATTATTATTTTAATTATATTATTTATAATATAAATGATATATAAATAAAATAATAATCCTACTGTCCTAGAAAATTGTAGGGAAGGGGGAGGAGGAATTCGAGTTTTAATCGTAAAATTTATAATTGGAGTCCTCGAAAGTTCGTCTTTTTTTTTTCTTAAATATTAAAAGGATACCGACGAACGAATGCACGCGAAGGAATTCGATATTATATCTCTCGGCGAATGAGAGAAGATGGGAATGGGGAATGATGGTAGTCGGGGGATGGGGATGGGATGGGGATGGGGTGGGGTGGGTGGTGGTGGTGGGGGGCGAGTTGGCGCAAAACGATGTCCATGAATATAGCTGGTGGTAACGGCGTTTATCGCGAAGCCGGCTGGCTTATCGTGAAAATGATTTACAGAGACGCTAAGACGCGACGCGAGTAAAAGGCTGAAGTAGTCGGCTTCCCTTTGATCTTATCGACAGGACTATAAAAGCCACCTGCGTCGTAGAAACACATACACACGTATATGGATTTTCTACCTCTCTCTTTCTCTCTCTCTTACACATCAGGGTTTGAACGTGTTGCTATCTACACCAGAGCAAAGCCCCCTAACTTCGTGCCATAGATTCGTTAATCTGACCGATTGCGACATCGTGCTCTAATCATTTTATTTCTTTCTTTTTTTTTTACAAATCTTTTATAAAGATAGATAAATGTTAACGCGTTATTATTATTATTATTATTATTGTTTTAATAGCTCAGCACGTTTACAGATGTCAAACGTTTTTCAGGGATTGGCAATTATTTTTTGAAGAATTATATTGTTTCTCAATAAGTAATATATTTAATGGAACGCAAATTTAATATATAAATATGAAAATGAAAGTAAAGATTAATTAAGAAACACTCACGCCACGTTCAGCTTGCAACTGATCCTCGTGTCCCATAAAATTCGGCATTGCGGTAAGATTGTAACGCAATCCATGGCAAAATGAAACGTTTAATCTTTCGCATTTCTTATTCTGTCCAGTTTGACCAGCGTGATTAATGCCCCACGATTTTGCGAGGCCAAAAATTGCCAATAACAAGGAGATCTGTCTCCAAAGATATTTCATTATCCTTTTATCTTCTTAGGATTCGTAAGAAAATATATTCTTATATCGTAAATCACACAGAGAGATGACTTCTTCTTCTTCTTCTTCTTCTTCTCTTGAAATAATATTTCAATCTCACGTTACACAAGAACAATGTCGATGATTCATTTTAAATTCAAATTCGGCGCGCTCCTTCTCGAAAATTTGAATGAAATTCGAAAAAATCATTGATTCTTCTTCGATCGAGATAATATTCCTTGACGTAAAATTAAATCACCTTTGTCTCATAACAAAAGAAATAATAATTATAATATTATATAGTATATAAAAAAGTAACACGTTGATAGATAAAATATATCGCGCGTCGCAAGGAATCGAACCGAACAGTCGAGCGTCGATACTCGAACTGGTTGAATTCACAACAAACTCTCGTGCATTGTCGGAACAGCTCGGACCGTTCGTCAAACGCTGCCCCACTCCGTTCGTTGATACTCGGCAACGTTCGGTCGTGCTCGGCAACGCGAGACTGGGCCTATAATAGAACTCGTGGGATTCACAACAAACTCTCGTGCATCGTCGGAACAGCTCGGACCGTTCGTTAAACGCCTCCCCACTCCGCTCGTTTTATATTCGGCAACGTTCGGTCATACTCGGCAATATGAGATTGGGCCTTTCTATATACGTATACTTAACTACATGCTATAGGCATCAGATCACATACCTGGGTCGGCTTTCCTCTTTCAAACATCTCTTTGCTTCTTCTCTTTCTCTATTTTATTTATTTCTTTTTTCTTCTTGCTAAAGGATTCTTTTCCCTTTTCCACGCCTCGCCTCGACCCTTACGGCTACACGAGTACCTATTATTTTGGCTCTACCGCCGCTAGTCATCGAACCAATCCCACAAGCACAATTAGGAACAAAGGGAAAAAGGAGAGGGGATTTACGAACGAAGTACGTCCCGTACTAATCCCCGTAGCAATGAATTTCAATCCGAATTCCCGGAAACGGTTACGTCGATGCTTTGTGACATGAACGGGATGAACAGGTATATATATATATATATATATACATATAAATATCTATGTATTCAAAGAATGCTTTTATTTTCCTTTCTTTTCTAACAGGATGATCGGTCGAACAACTTTGAATACTGTTTTTTTTTTTTTTCTATTTTTAAATCATCCAGATTAGGAAGAAATCTTGAAATCCCTCGTTCCGCTTAACTTCCTCGTTCTCTCTTCTCAGTTTCTTTTTTTAACTGAGAGACAAGAATAACTCTTACCGAGGTGAAAGATAAAACGTTGAAGAAATAATCGATTCCACGAAATACACAGACAGTTTTCTAAGGCCTCACAAAGTGGTATTATAATAACGTATTATAGATCGGTAGGAATATTATATAGAAGCTTTTTTTTACAAAGTAGATTTTGATTAGCCCAACTGACCATGGGATGTGGGATTCATATTTCCCCCCGCAAACTGGAGGAAGGGTGCCCTTTGTTTTTTTCTTCATTGTTCTTTCGCCCTTCTCTCAGTTCGCCACTTCTCAGTTTTTTTACTTTCTTTTCATGATACCGACTCTTACTATCTCTCTCCCTCCAACAGGGACCCTCCTCCAGTATCCACGGCCAACAACCCTTTTGTATGATTTCATTACTGCATTACAATGGACTTTAAGCCTTTGCCGTTCGAGCACCGAAATACTAATTTTCTACGCCACCATTATTCGTTGCTTTACCAATAATATATTTTTTTATAACTTATTTCGTGTATCCTTTAAAACATACGTGTCTATCTTTACTAATCGTATCTCAGATATTTCATATTCAGATAGTTTTCTTCATACAACACGGTTTTGTTCTAACAAATATATTTACATATAAATATATAAAAAAATAATACATTTGTTAAACATTTGTAAACATGTAATAGTGTATTCTAATATATATATATATGATTATTATTTCATATAGATACATTAATTTATTTTCTAAGAATTTCAATAGAAAATAACCGAAGCAAATTAACTTTAAGAAATTGATATTTATTAAAATTCAGAAAAAATAGATAATATACACCCCGGTTTTTTTAAATCGTCGATAGAAAGGAAGAATCGAGTATGGTACGGAATGCATTTAAGGTATAAGAGAAACATAATTAGTACTTTCGCGTTTAAAAGAAAATGAGAGTCTTCGTTTCGGATTACATCAAAGAAAAGCATGGGGGACGACACGACCTGTCTCACCGGTTTCTTTATTTTTCTGGCTTTGAAAGCTCCCCGGGACCGCTTGGAAGCTCTATCGTTGTTATTCCCTTTGGTCGTCCTTCGATGGGCGTAACAGACCGTTGCGACTGGCCCCGACAGACATGAAAAGAGGCCCCGAGCACACGCGGCTCCGAGTATGGGGTCGAGAAACTTGAAAATCGTGTTAATGCGGTGGAACCCGGCCCGTAACGAAGATCTTCAATAAACCCCGCACTCTCATACTTTTTCCTCCTGACTCCGGTTTTTTTTTTTCATTTTATATTCTTGCGGTCTTTTTTTATTCTTCTTTTTTTCTTTTTTTTTTTCTTTTATTCTAATCGAGCGCGTGCTTCTCTTCGGGTTAATCATTAAATGATACGGTAGCTAATATTTGTATGGGTAATTATGATAATGGACAAAATCATTCAATATATTTTTTTTATTTTAAATAATATTATAAAGTTTCATAATTTATAATATGATTTATCTAATAAGATAAATAATTGATTAAATAAATCATAAGATCATCTCACGCAAGTTCTTTTTGTATTCTCAATTTTGTCTTATCGTTAATCCCCATTGTCATAATTATCGATAGATTTAATAAAATAATTGATACGGGAGTGAAGGGGGGGGATACATATAAATTATTGCCGGACTTCCTTTTAGATTGTTGTTCTCTCTTTAATCAAACCTAGACGCGCTTGTACATCACGACGTATTAAATTCACATCGAAGAAGGGAAAGTTAATGTACGTTAATGTTCCTTCTTGTAAAAGATAATGATCGATGATACACCATAATATCGCGTCCGCATTTCACCGTCTACGTTTCTTGGCGGCCACCAACGGTATTATCAAATGCGATTATAAATCCATTTCCTCCCATAAGGGCGTATACCTAAGTGTGCACTTTTAATGCACTTTATATACCACCATATATATATATATATATATTGTCCACCATATATATATATATATATATATTTGTCCACCATATATATAAAATTTCATATATACCACCATATATATATATTGTTCACCATATATATAAAATTTCATATATACCACCATATATATAAAATTTCACATAACCACCATATATATATATATATTGTATTGTATTGTATTGTATTGTAATATATATATATATATATATTGTTCACCATATATATAAAATTTCGTATATACCACCATATATTGTCCACCATACATATAAAATTTCGTATATACCACCACATATATATATATATTGTCCACCATATATATAAAATTTCACATATACCACCACATATATATATATTGTCCACCATATATATAAAATTTCGTATATACCATCATATATTGTCCACCATACATATAAAATTTCGTATATACCACCATATATATATTTTGTCTTTTTTTTTCTTTCTCTTTCTCTTTCTCCCCTTCTGCTCCCCTTTTTTACGAATAAAAAGGAAAAACAAAAAAGATAGGAACGAATCGATATGATTCATGGTGGGTAGCAGCAGCAATGTTTCATGCATCTCTCTTTCTCTCTCTGTGCACTCGACCGGTCGCGTCTGAAAAGATTTACGGCACTGTCTTCCTCCGGGGACCGGGGGGGATGAGAAAATGTTGCATACGAGATCTTAATGAACTCCTGCGTCGGCTATTATTTCGAAATAATTGTTATCTCCCTATATATATATAAGAACAACTGTCGTTAATTTCTGGTATAGGTAGTTTATATAAACGAATTAAATGAAAATTTTATTTACAAATTGCCCGGCGCGGTTATACGTGTAAAATAACGTAATGTTGGTTTGCAAATTATATTAAGAAAACAATAAAAACATTTTAATTATTATATTATTTAATTTAATTCTTTTAAATTATTAAATTATTTAATTTAATTATTTTAAATTATTAAATATATAATTTATTATTAGAATTTGGTTATAAATAATATCATAAATCAATGGAAACAATCGTATTAATAATAAACTATTTCTATATTATAATATGTAACTATAACTAAACTATATATGTGAGATTCTTTGAGGGGGCCTCTTCTCACATCGGGGGCCTCATCAACGTCGATTTGATTCGTCGTTCATGAATGAAAGAATGGACGCAACGATGAGAGGTAGAAACAATAGACGGTAGAAGAAATGGCCGTGGCCAATAGTAGCCACGCGAAAGAAAAAAAAAGAAAAATGGAGAAACAAAAGAAAGATGGATGTGAAGAGATCCATCGGCGGTTCCTCCTTGGAGAAGAACGTGCCTTGGATATTTCGAACAAACCCAAGCTACTTTTCTGCATTTATTAAACCGTCCTGTAGAAAAACTTGTATCAAGTTGCCCGATTCCTATGCTAAGGTTATAATTTACTTTTTAATATACTTCGACGATGTGTGTATGGAAAAAGTAAAGAAAAATTGTCTTTAAAACGTTTACCTGTTTAAAAAGAAGAAAAAGGGTGTCTCTTTATTTAGGTAGAATCAATTTAACACTAAACCATTAACCTAACCTCAAATGACAATTACGTCCTGTAATTTGCAAAGATGTGATAATTTGTAAAAAACAATTTCGATGGAAACGTATTTCTAAATAAAATAAGATACGTTGTTCACTGTTGAAGAAATTTCTATATAAAAATATCTGTTTTTTTCTAAAGCGGTCATTTGACCATTCACGGTAAGAATAAGATATATATTAAATCTCGAATAGGTTAAGTTTTTAAACAAAGTTTCTTTTTAACGATAATCCCCGTATAATTATGTTCCACGTATATAGCGGAATCTCTCTGTCGCATATTTCTTTGATTTCGATCCTTTCAACGTATAACAAAAGAAACGAAAAAGAGAAATGATCCCTGATGCTAAAGGAAAGGAAAGACACGAGTTTAAAGGGGGAATAAAAGAAGAAAAGGTGGAAGAGATTGTGGAAAGGGCCCTAACGTCGAAGAAGATGACCACGACGACGACGACGACGACTAACATAAGAACTCGTCCCCGTTCGTTCCCTCGAACGATCCCAGTGAATCGAATCGTGATTTCCAAGCGACAGACGTAGAAAAAGTTTCAAATCTTGGCGTGTCTTCTTGGGAACGGTGCGGTGGCCGGCCAATCTTTCTCGGTTCTTTAGGTGCTTTCTCAAACTCCCAACAAATGCCTCGTGTATCCTCTCGCTTTTTACTTTCACTCGAGCATTGCGAATTTTCTACTCAAAGAACCGGGCCCGATGATGACGAAGGTTAACGTACCAAAATTTTAACATTATGACGATATACACATTGGTATCGTGCTCAAAAAAATTGAGCTAACGTTGCTGACACTACTGTGGCGTGTCATGTTCAAAACTATCAAACGATATTTGTTCAGTGAGATTCGTTACATTGAAAATATGAATTATTTTATTTATTATTGTTTTCCTACTTCTTTTATATATATTTTCATTGAAAAACGTATAGATATTTTGCCCGTATATTTAATATAAATGTAAACTCGTAATCATACTTTTTCAAATATATTCCATACATTTTCATTCGAATCATCGTCTGAAAACAGAGAAAAAGATAGAAAGAGGGTCGCATCGTTTACGGTAAGATTATAATCGCTGTGAATTTCTTCGTGAAAAGGAAGTCAAGAAGAAGAAGAAGAAGATAAAGATGAAAAGAAGAAGAAGAAGAAGAAGATCGGCGAAAGGGGTTTTAGTCCCCAGCAAGAGCAGAGCGTCCGAGCAATGAAGATCGCGAGCAAAAAGCGGGGAATTCCCGCGTCCGGTGCTCCGCTTGGCCGGACGGCACATGCGCAGCTAATTACAGTTCCCTTTGATGATTTGCCGCTGCCGCCACGGCAAATGCTTGCTGTTGCAGTTGCCTTCAGGACCCTCGATCGCCCACCAACCAACCAACCAACCATTCTTAGCCCTTGGGTTTCCTCTTCAAAGTTTCATCCTCACCGCAATTTTATGCCTTCGAACACATATGCATATATATATATATACTTGGTGATTCGAATATGACTATAGTTGTCATTTGTTTATAAAAAAGAAACTTGTCCTTTTCATCAAATCTCTTTTTCTCTCTTTTTCTTCTTTTTATCAATAAGAGAATATAACAATCAATTATCAGCTGGAATAATTGAATAAAAGATTTCGTTAGAGAAGATAGAAAATGATGATGAAAGAAAGAACCAATGAACATCCGGGAAAGGAGTAGTGGGGAGGTGGCGGGGAGGTGGTGGGGAGGTGGTAGGGGAGTGGGGGACTATTCATTAAAAGTGCCGAAGGCGGCGAACGATTGCTTATAGCTTATAGCCTCTACTTGAAGCCTGCGCATTAAATCCATGTTATTACTGGCTATTACCGGAGTAATGAGAGGCTCCCTTGCACCATTTACGTATCCGCCAGTATCTCTCTTCTCTCTCACCAACTCTTCCCTTCTGTCTGGCAAACCCTACATATCTCTCTCCTCCCGTTTCAAATGAAATCCCGTTTTCTTCTCTCCGATATTTGATCTCATCTGTAGCAACTTTGACACCTATCCGTAAGCTTGCAAACTCGAAACCCGTGTATCTTCGTATTCCAATCTTATTTACCTCTTTTTAGCTTTAACATTTATTATTATTATTATTATTATTATTAAATGTGTGATTTTATTATTTAATAATTTATTATATGATATAATATTAGTGATATTATATGTATTTTATTATTGATATTATATAGTGATTTGATTTATTGTTTATTGTTTACAATTAATTGTATTATTGTATATATGTAATTGTAATGTATTACATATTGATATATATAGTGATTTGATTTATTGTTTATTGTTTACAGTTAATTGTATTATTGTATATACGTAATTGTAATGTATTACATATTGATATTATATAGTGATTTGATTATTGTTTATTGTTTACAGTTAATTGTATTATTGTATATGTAATTGTAATGTATTACATATTGATATTATACAGTGATTTGATTTATTGTTTATTGTTTACAGTTAATTGTATTATTGTATATATGTAATTGTAATGTATTACATATTGATATTATATAGTGATTTGATTTATTGTTTATTGTTTACAGTTAATTGTATTATTGTATATATGTAATTGTAATGTATTACATATTGATATTATATTGTGATTTGATTTATTGTTTATTGTTTACAGTTAATTGTATTATTGTATATATGTAATTTTAATGTATTACATATTGATATTATATAGTGATTTGATTTATTGTTTATTGTTTACAGTTAATTGTATTATTGTATATGTAATTGTAATGTATTACATATTGATAATATAGTGATTTGATTTATTGTTTATTGTTTACAGTTAATTGTATTATTGTATATATGTAATTGTAATGTATTACATATTGATATTATATAGTGATTTGATTTATTGTTTATTGTTTACAGTTAATTGTATTATTGTATATATGTAATTGTAATGTATTACATATTGATATTATATAGTGATTTGATTTATTGTTTATTGTTTACAGTTAATTGTATTATTGTATATATGTAATTGTAATGTATTACATATTGATATTATATAGTGATTTGATTTATTGTTTATTGTTTACAGTTAATTGTATTATTGTATATACGTAATTGTAATGTATTACATATTGATATTATATAGTGATTTGATTTATTGTTTACAGTTAATTGTATTATTGTATATATGTAACTGTAATGTATTACATATTGATATTATATAGTGATTTGATTTATTGTTTATTGTTTACAGTTAATTGTATTATTGTATATATATGTAATTGTAATGTATTATATATGTAAATTGTATTATTTACAGTTAATTGATATTAAGTGATATTACTTTTATAAGACAATATTCAATCTGTTGGTTTTGAATTTATATAACGTTCTTTTATATATATATATATATATTTATTTATTTCAAAGTAGAGATATGTATGTGGATTATTACAAAGTTTATTACATCTTCAAAGGCCAGAAGCAGCATTTCTTAAGTTCAAAAGGGGTAGCGCAAGATCTGGTAGGATCAAATTAAAGGGAATGATTTCCTTCCCCACCAGTTGCCCATTTGGAAGTATGGATAATGTAGATGCTATATAAGTAGGTGGCTATATTTGAAGGGCTCGAAAGAGGTTCTCCTTCCAAGAATCATCTTATCTCTTTTCCTATATCTGTTATCCTTTTTTTTTCTTCTTCTTTCTTTTATTCTTCTTCTTCTTCTTATTCTTCTTATTCTTCGTCCACGTTCTCTTACACGTAGAAGAAGTTTACAGGCCCCCAAGATACTCATTTCTGTAACGTAATAACGGGTGTTCTGCACTCACGTATCCCGAAGGTGTGATCCGACATCGGGGCCTTTAATTCTTTGCGATTTTATGTACTATCAAAGTCTGCGGTCTGAAATAAAAAAAAAGGAACGAGAAAAAAATGAATATGGGAATTGCACCTTGAAGAATATTCTTTATATTAAAGAATAATAATAATAACAATAATAATAATAATAAATACAACAACATTTTTTTTCACTCACTTTCTCTCCTCTCTTCTGTTTTCCTATCTTCTAACTTCGTGCAATGAAATTTCATTCGTTAGTTTCAAGATCAATTAATAAATTTCTCTTCGAGAAATATTCTGAAACTTTTTGTTAATAAAATCGTTAGCAATTAGGCTCGTATTTTAAAACGAAATACTTTTTTGTATTATTTTAACTTTAAGAAACGAGACGTATCCTTTTGACCGACCCGTCGTAGAAAACACGATCAAAAATAATTTCGCCGCCGTCGCCGCCGTCAAAAAAAGAAAAAAATAAACGAAAGAAAAGAAAAGGAACAAGATCTTTTATACGTCTCTTCTCTCTTCCATGTCAATTACACCGCAAATGTGCTAATTGACGAAAGCAACGATTATTAAGGCCCCCTCCCTGCCCCCCCCACCCCTCCCTCCGCCCCTCGTACTACTACGCTTGGGCATCTGCGCGACATGTGGTTACACGGCATTCCACATCGCGATTTCCTGTAACGATCACGTAACTTTCTTTTTCCTTCGTTTTAATCCGAACGTGTACCTATTATATTTCTCTCATTTTAATTAAGCTTATATACCGAGAGAAAGACGCAACCTTAACAGTCTAACAGTTTCTTTTTTTCTTTTTTTTTTTTGTCTTCTTTTGCTTTAAGGATCGTCGAGCAAATTATTTCGATGACAAATAATTTCTTTTTTATATTACTTTTCATTTTGTTCTTTCTTTTCTTTTTTTTCAACAAAAGTATTACAAACGTAGAAATATATTACAACGTATAAAATATAAAAGATAATTTAAAGGAGAATATAAAAGAAAAATGAAAATGAAATGTAAGTTAAGCGTATATATATATATATATAGAAAGAGAGAGAGAGAGAGAGAGAAGAGGGTAGTGGCTTCGACTGACCTTTTTAAGGCGTGAAGGGGAGATTCGGTTCGCTTGGCTGACCCACTAGTCCCACCCTTGCGGGCCCTACGCCATAACGTAATGATCTCCGGTGGTACTCAACTTCTTAAGATTTCCAGCCGACTCGCCAGTGATTCTCGATTTAAATACTCAAAACATTTATTAACAACGTTTTTAATGAAATATGTGTCAACTATAATATTTATTATAATAATCCATGTAAATACTTTTTTAAATGAACACATTTTTTTTGAACACGTTCAACGAAATGATTAAAAGAAATCTACTAATATGGAAATAAAGAAATTGATTCGTTTATTTTTAACTTTAATGTAAATGTATAAGTTTAAAACTTGAAACAAACTATCTTTTTTCCTTTTTTTTTATTCGTAAGTCTCTCTCTCTCTCTCTGTTTCTCGAATAAGTAAGAAGATAGAGACATTTTTCTGCTTTCCTGATTGAAGTAGAAACGGCAGTCGGACAGGTGTGAGTGGCGTAGAGTGCTTCGAGTCGGCTAACATCAAAGGAACCAGCAAGAACTGCTAATAATAAAGCAGCCACTCGCAGGCAGTCGGCCGTGCACACGCGGCGTGTCCTTTTCCTTCCCCCTTTCCCTCTTTACCCCCTTCCTCTTCCACCCTTCTCGGGAAGGAACGCATGCCAACGTGGATCACATACGGTCGCACACATACTTATATTTGCAAATAAAACGTTCCATAGTTTTCTTTTTTCTTTTTTTTATAATATTTTCCATATAAAATTCATTCATACGCATTCATTATTCTTTTAGAACGTTACATTTCTTTTTATTTTCTTTTGAGATAACATTAGAGACACCATTTTTTCTAACGAAGATATATTTGACAAATTATTTTCGTAAATATCGTATTAATTTAATAGTATGCAATTTGATCATTTCAATATTTAAATCTTTTTTAAATTTTCGAAAAGATACTAACACCCTCTTACGTTCAAATGATACACTAAACTTTGCGTTATCCGAAGATAAGTTACCTTCTTTACCGATTAAACAGCTGACGCGATCGAAGCGCCAACGGCAAAACTACGAAGCTCTTATCTACAAGACGACTCGAAGTTTCCAATCTAGTCAACACATAAACATAGATAGTTAGTAAAAAGAATCTATAACGACCATTAAAAGTTTATTCATTAAATATATTATTCATGCAATAAAAATATTGCATGTTCTTGACATAATCCTTTTTCTATAATAAATAAGTAAAATCTATTTCAAAGTTTTACATTGCTAATCTTATCTGCAAATCTATTCGTTAGTATTTGGATGCATTGCACTGAGTTGCATGAACTCGTAGTTTCTATTCTTTGTTAAGGTATGTAATCATAGTTGCATTGTATACTTTCACAAGTCAATATTCTTGGCTATTTCGTACGATTAAAAAATAAACAAATAACATCTATGACGTTTTCAGTTTTATAATTTTATTTTCGTTATTAAAAAATAAGAACCATGGATAAGATGGCTAATGAGTCTCAAATACTCTCTTCCAAAAATATTGTGGAGGACAAAAGGGAAGAAGATGAAGAAGAGGAAGAAGAAGAAGAAGAAGAACAAGAAAAACGAGAAGTGGAAGAGGAAGAGGAAGACGAAGACGATGAATCCGAGATAGAGGAAATGTTATTAAAAGATAAAATTCCTTGCACACACGAGGTAACTATGACCCATGGTACTAAAGCAGTTATAGCTATTGCTGCAGATCCATCCGGTGCACGGCTTGCATCAGGGTCTATCGATTACGATGTTTGTTTCTGGGATTTCGCTGGTATGGATTCGTCCTTAAGAAGTTTCCGAACTTTGCAACCATGTGAAAATCATCCTGTCAAATGTTTACAATACTCTACTACCGGAGATGTAATATTAGTTATATCAGGAGCAGCGCAAGCTAAAGTATTAGATAGAGATGGTTTTGAAAAGTGTGAAACCGTAAAAGGTGACCAATACATAACTGACATGGCACGTACAAAGGGTCACACTGCAGGATTAAATTGTGGATGTTGGCATCCATTTAATAAAGAGGAATATTTGACCTGTTCGCAAGACAGCACTTGTAGAATTTGGTTGTTACATAGGCCACGCGGTCATAAAAATGTTATCAAATGTAGAGCGCAGAACGGCGTTAAAACAATTCCAACTACATGTAGTTATAGTCGAGAGGGAACTGTTGTGGCATGCGGATGTATAGATGGTTCCATACAAATGTGGGATCATAGAAAAAACTTTGTCAATCCATCCTTGACATTAAGAAATGCCCATGGTTCTAATAATGAAATATCCAGTTTAAGTTTTTCTTACCTTGGGCAAACCTTGGCAACGAGAAGTTGCGATGACACTTTGAAATTATGGGACTTGAGGGCATTCAAAGTACCAATATTTGAAGTTAAAGATTTATTTTCTCGATATGAAACAACCGATTGTATGTTTAGTCCGGACGATTCTATGGTGGTTACTGGAGAATCTTTAAGGAAAGGTCAAGAAATGGGTAAAATTTTATTCTTCGATACTAAAACGTTTGAACTCGTTAATGAAATACCCGTGACCAATTCGCACGTTATTAAAACTCTATGGCATCCTAAATTAAATCAATTATTCGTTGGTTGTGGAAATGGTACTGTTAAAGCTTATTACGATATCAACAGAAGTATGAGAGGTGCTAAATTGTGCGTTGTCAAATCTCATTTCAAGCATAAGCACATGGAAGTAATGTCTACTCAACAAATTATTACACCGCACGCTCTACCACTCTTTAGACAAGACAGACCTAAATCTGTTAGAAAACAAATGGAAAAGGATCGTCTTGATCCTGTTAAATCCCGACGTCCAGATTTACCAATTACTTCTGGTCAAGGTGGAAGAGTAGCATCATCCGGTGGTACATTAAGTTCTTATGTTATTCGTAATCTTGGACTCAGTAAGAGAATAGAGGATGATCAGGATCCTAGAGAGGCAATTTTGAAATATGCGAAAGTTGCTGAGGAAAATCCATACTGGATAGCACCAGCTTATAAAAAGACTCAACCAAAAACTATTTTTCAAACTGATGAACAAGATAGCGGTCCGAGTAATAAGAAACAGAAATCATAAATAAATTTTAATTAAAAGTAATAATAGTATTCTGTGTGTAAATATCTATAAGAAAATTATTATTTAAAATATGGAAATAGATGTATTTTGTTTTATGTAAAAGTATATATATATATATAATGAATATTATTATATAATTATATATATTGTTTTATAATATAGTATATTATTTATCTCCTAATTAAAAAAAGACATTATTATTATAAATATAAAAGGAAACTGTACGTTACATGTAATATAATACAATTGACATGGAAATACCTGAATTACGTTTTAGGTAATCATTTCGACTGTGTATATTTATCACCACCTAGTGACTAACCAAGCAAATTCACTTTTGGCTAGGTATTTTTATGAATAACTCTCGAATCATATATACGTGGGTTTATGGTTTACTAAAAGCGTCTGCGTGCTATTCGAATATTTTCAAAAGTTTGTATTTTGTTTAAAAGATGCAGTTAAAATTGTATTTAATCGCAGCTGCATGCGAGGACTTAGGAATTGGTATGAATGGAAATTTGCCTTGGAAATTGAAGTAAGTTTCATTCTTATATCTTATGGTAACTTTCACGTTCTTTTAATACCATTATCTCCTATCATATTTTATATTTAGAACCGAAATGGCATATTTTTCTCGTATGACGTCAAAAACAAACAATGAAAATAAAAGAAATGTTGTATTAATGGGTAGAAAAACTTGGGATTCTATACCACCAAAGTATAAACCTTTGAGCAATCGTATTAACATGGTTTTGACGAGACAATCTCTGTAATTATTTCGAGCATAAATAATTCCAATTTAAAACGAAACTTTTAACGAAGAATTCATAAATGTTTTAAACAACATTTCTAGAAACTTTGGATCCGATGCGATCTCTTGCAAAAGTATTACAGATGCACTGGACATTATATCTCAATCACCATTGTATAAACAGGTGGACAAAATATGGGTCATAGGTGGAAGTTCTGTTTACAAAGTACATTTACATTCTTCATTAAATTACTTTCTTTTTTTTCTCCCTACCAAATTCATATTTTAATCACAGGCCGCATTGGAATCACCGCATTTTCATCGTTTATATCTCACCAAAATAAAGAAACATTTCGATTGCGACGTATTTTTCCCGGAACTTCCAACTGATCTCGTATCGGTCAAGTAAGTTTCGTCAAATTTATAATTATAATCTTATCGTATCGTGAAATTTATAATTATAATCTTTCATTTAGGGATCCCAATGTTCCTGATGGAATTCAGGAAGAAAATGGAATTCAATTCGAGTATAAAGTTTACGAAAAACAGAATTACAAATAAAAGTCTGTAATTTTCAGCAAGCTACTGAGGGTAAAAAAAAAGATATTAAAGTACAAATACTACTGTCATTTTCCATAAGAATAAGATAAAAATTCATTATAATGCATCTAACATTATATATATATATATATTTTTATATCATAGAAATAAATTGTTCACTTGTAATAAATATTTGATGATCTCACTCGTTTATTAGGAGTCAAAAAAAGAAATGGTTATAATCTATTGATCTCAAATAATTCAAAATATAAGATCAGATCAAATAATTGGAATTTTTAGCCTGGAGGCCATTGCATCTGCCTACCACCGAGTACGTGCAGGTGCAAATGAAACACCGATTGTGCACCATCCTTTCCGTCATTAACAACCAAACGAAAACCATTATCCAGACCTTCTTGTTTCGCCACTTTTCGTGCTACTAACATTAAATGTCCCAACAAAGCTTCATCCTCGTCATCAGCTTTGGACAATTGGGGAATTGGTTTTCTTGGTATTACCAAAAAGTGTACAGGAGCTTGTCCATTAATATCATTAAATGCAACACACTAATAACAAAAAATACAAATCAATGAGAATCATGCCGAATAATGAAGGATGATATATATAGATAATAAATAAATATACTCATTTATTTTATCAATTATTAATAGCTTACTTTATCGTCTTCGTAAATAAAATTGCATGGAATTTCTTTACGCAATATTTTTCCAAATATTGTATCACCACCGGGAGTTGCGGTTTGTGCTTTTTCCACTTCGGTCGCCATTTTTCTTTTTAACGTTGAGTTTATCGATAATTTGACACTCGAATATACGATACGTTTAGACGAATTCAATGCAAGGTTTAGGAATAACATTTTTCAAGATATGTTTTCAATGAAATGCCCATTTACTAGCTATGAAATTTGCGTAATTAGTTTTAAGATATCGCTTTAGATTTTAACTTATCAACAAGGTCGTAAATATAAAATAAATGGCCGATTTCAAACTTGGGCGCGAAATTTGACATACTCTCATTAGAAATGTTTAACAAAATATCATAAATTCATTTAGAATTGAAGTTTTTTAAATAAATATAAATAAATTGTTATTAATATTAAGTTTAATAGTTTACAAAATTATAAAATGTTTTTTTATTCTATTATTATACAGTCTTTTTTTTAACTTTTGTAATAAAACATTACAATATTTAATCTTAGATGTGCATATACATATGTATATATATATATCGCTGATTTGTATACATTAATAGCGGATAACTTATATAAAATTCAATTATAATATTAATATCTAACTTCTTATTTACAATTACATGATATGGCAGTGTCTTTTCTGGTCTTTTAGGAAGATCCTAAATCTTCCAATGATTCTAATAGGTCTAAAAGGCCCCAGTCTTATCAAAGTTATTCTATTCTAATATATATAAGTATATAATTCATTTAATAACTTATCTTTAAAAATTTGTCACTTCATTGAAAATACAAAATCAAGTGTGCCTTTGTATTGTTGTTTTTTTTTTCTTAGAATATATCTTAAACAGCTTAAACATTATATGAGTTACTAATAAAATACCTTTTTAAATACTATACGTTATAACTACTGCATAATAAATTGATATATATATATGTATATATATAAAGAATAGATTAAAATAATATATAATAGCTAAGCTCAGATTTGTTGTATACATTGTAAAATTATTTAAACTCCGTTTATAATATAGGATTAAAAATAATAATTATGATATTATCCAAAATTTTCTATATGTACAAATAATTTTGGATAGATAGATAAATAAGATTCCATAGAAATAATTCTATCAGTCTAAACATACTTCTCTGCTTTGATAAATGATAAAACATAAATTTATGTTTGATTTCCAGTTAAGTTTCCAGTGAAGTATCTGTGCCTTAAAGCTTGAGCAGCGGTTAAACGATAATGTGGATTAAACGTAAGCAACTTTTGTAAGAGATCTAATCCACTTTCAACGAGATTAGGTACTACTTCGCTCAAAGGTTTTGATCGTCTATAAGGAAATGCATTCCAACTAAGGGATACGTTATCAGGCCACTCTTCTAATTTTGGTGTACCAATAATTCTAAAATATCACGTGCAAAAATGTATATAAATATATGATTGCATCTATATATAAGTCATATTCTTAATAATTAAAAATAATAATTATAATTAGGCTTACTGAAAAATTCTATCCAATTGGTCTCCCTCGCTAGTACCTGGAAATAATGGTTTCAACTTACTAATCTCAGCTAGTATACAAGCAGCTGACCACATATCTACAGGAGTTGCATATGAGCAACCTAATAAAACTTCTGGTGCTCGATACCATTGAGTTACAACCTATATAACAATATAAAATCTATAGAAAGTAAAGTAATTATTTAACTACAATAAAAAAAAAACAAAATATATATATAAGAAATATTGAAATTACCACAGATGTTAATCTCATTTCAAAGGCATAGGTTTTTGCTAAACCAAAATCTGCAATTTTGATTCTTCGTTCTGCCGTGACTAATAAATTTTGTGGCTTCAAGTCCCTGTGTATAATTCTGTGACTATGTAAAAATTCAATGCCATGAAGAATCTCCTTGAACATTTGTCTAACAATTTCGGAAGGTATACCTGTCTCTGAACATGATGATATATAAGATGCCAAGTCTTGTTCCACATGTTCAAAGACTAACCAGAGAGTTAAGCTTTCATCTAATGCATTTGATATTACTTCACTAAAGGGTAATTTTTGACGTTTGCCTTGACAAACGTCCAATAATCTGACCTGATTTAAAGAGATACGTTTGGAAGACATTAATCAAATAAATTCAATAAAAGGGGCAGCTGTGATCTAATTGAGAAATACTTACAATATGTGGATAATCAAATTTGTCAAGTTGTTTCAATGTTGAAATTTCTCTTACTGTAGACATGGGTAATCCATCAGTAGTCAATGGTACTCTAACTTTTTTAAGTGCAACAACTTGACCGGTATTTGAATCTCTTGCTTTGTAAACAGTACCATAGGCACCATTACCAATATAAATTAATTGTATGTATAACGCGCGTTCACCCATTAAAGATGATTGCATATTTACAGTGGAATCTAATTCGATGGCTTTCATGTCGGATGTTTCTTGATTGGTATTATCTTCGTCTGAATTTAATTCAGAAATGTCTCTTATTCTGGATGGTCCTGCTATTGCTTCTTCCTCTGTTGGATTTGTATGTTCTGTAAATAAAATACAATTGTAACAATTGTATTGTATCTCAAAATGAATTTGAACTACTACCTTCGATAGATTTAGTTGATTCTTCTTCAGCGTCCTTAGGTGAGTCTATTCTTTCGCTACTTTCCAAACTTTCTTCCTCCTCGACCGTGACGAAAGATGCAACCTCTTCGGTTGGTTCCAACAATCTAGACTTTTTCGAATTCGTAGGAGATGAGAGATCCGGTCCGAGCTCAGAGCTCGGACGTCTAGATCTTTCCGCCATCACCACATTTTGCCAATTTTCTGAAACACCAATAATACATTTTATTTATTTTATACATAACATATATCTTTTTACATTCCCAGAGTTACCATTACAAGTTACTCATTTTTTCCTTCGTTAGGAAACCACAGAATATATTTGAACAAATTGTTAAAAAGAAAAATACGAAGTTCATTCTCACCCTGTCCTACTACCTTTCTGATTAATTGTAAAATCTATAAGGTGTTTAAGAATAAAATATGTACTTTGAAAAATTACAAATTACAAAAATAGAAGATGCTCCCTGATGATACAGTAACTTTTTATTCTAAGTGGGAAAGTAAATATAGTTTTCTAGAACTCTTCTTTCAACAAAAATTTGTCCTCTCTTTTTTTCTTTCAAGCTGGAACAGTGAAAATGTTGCTTGCATATATGTATACACTTATGCATGTATGCGTGAGTATATACGTTGGCACACACCGTCTGTTTCGTGACATCTGCACGAACACCTGCGTTCGTATAATGGAAGAACCCTCGTCGCCCTTCACCATCTTTACGAAACACATCTTGTAAAACGTAATGAAGCCCTTATATTATACCCTACGAAATTTTATTCCTTTGTCTAACACGTATGAGAAATTTTATATTAGTATTTTTACCTCCTCTAAGGAGAGGAATTTCTTTGTATGGAAAAAATCAATTAAAAAACAGTTGGAGGAGAAAAGAAAAGAAATAAAAAAAGAAACTTTTTCTAATTCGTATGCGATAATGCAATAAAAATGAAAAGTAGATATACAATGTTCCTTTAATTTTTATCTAAGGTCAAGAAAAGTTGAATAAATAAGTAGGATAACGATGGTAAATATTTTTGAAGTTACACTTCTTTTTTAATAGAAATAGAAATTGATATCCAAAAAAAGAAAAAAAAAGAGAGAGAGAGACCTTTACCATCTCTTGGCACGGAAATAAAAAAAATACATATAACCAAATTTCTGAACAACGTAATCGCATCTCGGATGATTTCTTTTAATTCTTTTTTATTTTTTGTGTCTTTTTTTTTCTCTGTTATAACACACATAGATGTGTATGTGTAAATTCATTGAGCTTACTCGACGTATACGTGATTTTTATTAATGAAAAAGTATCGTGACGAGTGGTAGGGAGAGGTGAGTGGGGTAGGGGGGTTGTTAACGATACTACGATAATACGATACAATGTTACAAAGTGATGTTATAATTAGAATGAAGTGTTTCTTGCGGTCCACAAAGTTTGTTCGTTTGACTCGATTAAAATATATATATGTTTTTTTTTTATCAACTTCCTCTCGTGATAAAACATGGAGGACAAAAAATAAAAAGAGAGAGAGAAAAAGAGAGAAAGAAAACAAGAAGTCATAATGTGATCAAAAAAGAACATAAAAAAAAAAAAAAAAGAAAAAAGTAAGAAATAAAATAACTCGCTACGAGTGGTAGGGGATAATCTTAGAAGAGAATATCATCCGCGTTTCTGGTCGCAACGAAAATGCAGGCGCAAGGGGGAAAAAAGGTGTTAAGAAAAAAACAGAAAGAGGGAGAGAGAGAGGAAAAACGTGGAACAATTTCAATAAAAAAAGGAAGAATGAAAGAAGAAGAAGAAGAAGAAGGAGTGGGGATAGCGCCTTCTGAGAACAGTATCCGGGCATCCGGGACTTTTTCTACTCGGAGTGCGAGAGAAAAGATGCAGTGGGAGTAAAAGAGAAGAACGAAGGGGGGGAAGGAGGAAAGGTTGCTTGGTAGGAGGTAGAGAGAAAAAAAAAAGAAGAATGGAAAAGTGTTTGAAACCTAAAGAGAAGCGTCCGGTAAAGCTAACGAGTTTATGCAGGATACACAAAAATACGATTTTTCTCGCGTGTCATTATCGTGATATCGATTTTTCTTGACAAACGATGTTAGTTTTCGATATTCTGTACTAATGGAAATAAGAATTATTCGGTAAAGATCGTAATAGACGAGAAAAATAATGAATATATACGTGGAATGCATTTTTTTGTTCGTTGATCCTACAGCGGTAAAAGAAAATGGCGTCCCTATTCAAATACTTTCTTCCCCTACTCTTTCTCTTTTTTGTTCTTTTTGTTTTTGTACTTAGGATACACACAAAAGAAACGATACTTTTCTATGTAACTTTTTTTAAGGGACAAACGGGGGAAATGTTAAAGTAAAAGAAGTATATATATCGATATAATATAACTGTGACAAAACTAAATGTTGAAAAGTTGCGCAACGGAGTTATTTGGTATCTCGAGTGACAGAGCAGTAGTAAAAGAAAAAGAAGAAGAAGCTGTATACGTTTTACGATAAACGACGTTCCAATTTTCTTATTTTTTCTTATTCATCTTTTTCTTTTATCATTTAATTAAAATGTCGCATCATTTTTATAGGTTATGATCCTATTGTTCTTTCGAATGAAAAAGTATTGCATCACTACGAAAGGAAAAACAGACTCTGCTTATTGATTCAAACGTCATATTAATTATTAATGCAATGTTCAATCGATAACATCACACTATATACAAATATATATATGTAATATGTAACAAGGAATTATTTTATTATATTCGTAACAAGGATATCGATTTAAACAAAATATAATTCCCGTTTAAATCGTTCGAATCTCGCGCGTTTGATTGATAGTCATCAAAAGATTAATCTATCTACAATACACATATATATATATACTTGTATGGATGAGATGATCAACCAGTAACACGCGCGAGCGTTCACTCGTTGTGCAATACAACCTGAAAAAATATACCGCAACGATGAATGAAAAAGAAAAATAGATAGTAGTGGCACAAGGGACATTGGATACTCTTCTTGCTATCGTATCAAACGATAATTATATATACTAGAAAAAAACAACAAAAATTACGAGATCAGTAAAATACGAAATGTAGTTTAAGGAATATCGACTGACTATTACACCCACCCACATACACACGCACACAGTTGCGAAGAACATTTGTTAAATTCGTTCCTGTTTAACGTAGACCGAAATTCATACTGTTATCAAAACAAAAGCCGTTCACCGTAGATTCCCCTGTCCCTGCAGCACCTGCCCCACCCTCTTTCACTCTTTTACTCTCCCCTCCCCCCAACTACCGAAGAAACAAATAAGAGATTTGTATCGTTAATGAATATATATACACACACATATGCATACTCTCGCGGCGAGTGACAATTTGCGTAAAAATGTCTTTTTTTACATCCCATCGTTTTATAATCTTTCCAACGTGATAATTAAGTTAAATATACGACATAAATCGATATGACAACGATAAAATCTTCATTATATTAGATTTTAGTAGATAAACTTTTAAGAATCGTCATCATCATCATCATCATCAACATTTGAAAATTAAAGGGATGTATAAACGTTCGACAAAGGTTTTCTACCCTTGATTATGATCCTTCTTCCAAGTTCGTAAGTTTGAAGGAAACAAATACCGAAAAGAGAACGAATAAAATATATATATATGTATATGTGTATGATTACTTCGAGAGATAGAAATATAGTCTTTCACTTGACTCGATTTGATTGGCATCATTCGTTCCACAAATATTTTTTTAACAAAGGGTATATAAAATATCTTATCCCTTTATCGAATAGATCGTTAAATTCCAAATGCGTGTTGTTTAGTTCTAATTACCGACGTGCGAACGACAAAACGTTATCATCGAATAACGATAATCGTGGAATGACAACAAAAAAATATGGCGTCGAGTTTCTCAATCGCACCTAGCGGGAATTTTGAAAATCAAAAACAAAAAAAGTAAAATTACTTTTCTCTTCAAAGTTTATTCCCTACTTTTTTTTTTATTTATTACGAAAGTAATTCTTTCCCATCATTGACACATACTAAATACGATTCTACGTATAAGTGTGGTAAGTTTTTTTTTCTATGTAAAATAAATTTAAGTGCCGATGTTACGCGTGGGTTACCGTAACAAAGCGGTTATTCCAAAATACCTCGGGTGTCTCCCACGAAAAAAGAAGAACTTATACGTTGTTGTCGAGGTTCTCTGTTCTTTTATTTTCTTTTCTTTTCTTTTCTTTTCTTCTTTCTCTCTTGAGGCTACGAAGCACTTACAATTAGAGGGGACGAAAGAACGAAACTAGGCAACCCAGCCGCGACAAAACGAGCACAGCGTACCACCGGAAACGGTATCGTCGTTCTCTTTCTTTCTTTCTTTCTTTCTTTCTTTCTTTCTTTCTTTCACTTTCTCTCTTTCAAAAGAGATCACACGAAATTAGAAACTAAGGTAATAGGATTCTGAATATATCGTTTAAAGATCCGGAACGATACACGATGGAATTTAATGTTGAATAATAAAACACACTTAGGATGACACCTTTCTTTTTTTTCTTCCCAATCCTTTCAAAAATGATACTTCAAATTATTTCAAGAGTATGACGAACAATTCGAAAACACGAAATAACGATTATAAATAATAACTTAACGACGAAATGTTTGCTATACTAAATAGTCTACGATGTTCGAGGTACAAAGTTACTGTCGGCTCGTGAAATTCAGAGAACTTGAGAACTTGAGAACTTGAGAAAGAAAGAAAGAGAGAAAGAAAGAAAGAGAGAGAAGAGGTGCCGGCCATGGGCCGGCCGCGTGCTCGACGGGACGTCGAACTTGAAACTACGCCACCGGTTTTCGTGATCGAGTTTTATAAGAGGAATAAGCCATGCACGCGATGACTATTACGAATCATCAGATGACGAACGACGACGCGTCTTACGTGGAAACGATTTTAACTTATTTTCTATAATACTCGTCATTTTCTTATAAAAGATAGAAAGAGAGAGAGAGAGAATGATTCACATCAAACGATCAGCTGTGGCCACACACATGCTATCCGGTACTTTCTCGTAGATCCCAAACCTTTTCTTAGAACGAAACTTAGTCTCTTCCCCGTTGAGGGAGGGGAGGGGTCTATTAAAAATTAAAAAAAAAAAATATATACATATATACGTTAAAGAATTGAATACCTCACCGATTTTTATTTATCCACTGGCATTCCCTTCGAAGCCCTCGTTCCTACTCGCGTTAGTAGCACGATTATTGTACTTCTTAGGATCGTAGGCAGCCATACTTAAATAGAAAAAGATATACACCAGCAGACAGAGAAAGAAAGAAAGAGATAGAATGATAGAAAGAAAGAGTGAGAAAGACAAAGTGAGAGAGAAAGGGAAACACGCACACGGAGATACACAAAACACACACACACACAACGCACACAAGTATATACACACAAAATAGGCAGAAGAGGCAGAGAGACAAACGTAGAACCTTTGACACTTTACCGAGCTTACACGATTCGTGACTGAGCGAGGATATTCCGCGTTGATGATCTCTCGGTTGGCAAATCTTTTGGTTTTGTTGATAGAATCGCAAAAGAGAGAGACAGACAGAGAGAAAGAGAGAGAGAAAAGAGAGAGAGAGAGAGAAAGAGAGACGGACTCTCTCGACGTGGCGACGACGACTCGATCGTGTAAAAGCAAAGAGGTTTGTTTGAGAGACGAGACGACGAGGACGACGTTCTTCCCGAGGGCGGAGCACGGAATGGAAGGGAGTGGGGGGAACAGGACCGATACGTTAGTCTCGGGCCCGTAGAAGGTGCTTATTCGTTAGCACTGACGTTAGACTTTAAGGGCCCTCTTCTCCTCGTATTATTTTTCCTATTCGATAACCTTCATCCTTTTTTTCTTATCTTTGTATCTTTTCAACGATACATTTACTTACATCAAATTGAACATTTGTATTTTTAACATTTATTAGGATTCCCATTTGTATTAATTCTGTTGTAAGAAATGTCAGAGAAAGTGGTGTATGAAAGGAAGAGAAAATATTCATCATCGGTCAATAACAATCGCAAGCCACGTGTTATTTCTAACCCAACAAGTTTACATTCGATCGAAGATTTTCTTTTTGAAATATTTATCAGACGATCGTCCGATTTGTATCGGTTACTTTTGTAAGAAATGTCAAGTAAATATAATAAAAAGGAATGAAGGAAAAAATTCACCAGTCAACAATGAAGGAAGCCACGTGTTATTTCTAACCCAAGAAGAGCTGGTATCTGATGTTCTGTGTCCTTCTGTTGTTACGTGGCATCTGCTAGCTGCTGCTACTGCTACTGCTGCTGCTGCTGCTGCTGCTGCTGCTGTTGTTTGCTGATCACGAATAGAGCTAACTGGACACGCATCGATGACGAGTCTAGACGAATATTATATCCCGCGGCGCTAGTAAAACATGATGACGCTATTATTTAAAGGTCTCTCTTTCTTTCTTTCTCTCTGTCTTACACCGAACAACTTTAGTTTTCTACTTTCCTATTACTTTTCTTTCCCCGAAGTCTCGTGCTTTTGAAATTCCTTTTCTTACCACTTACAAACGATTGACGGTGTTTCGTATCTCACGTCTCGAAACATGAATGGAAATGCTTCTCTCTTATTTCGATTCGTCGCGCACAAGTGTGCGCGCGTGTGTGTGTGTGTATTTGTTTGTATTGCTTACACAAAACTTACGCACACATATACATACGGAAACGTGAGAGGAGTGGAGAAGGAAATAGAAGAGTAAGGAAAGAAGCACAGAAGAAGACTGTTCTGGAATTGGGTAGGAGAAATTTGTCGGTCAGATCAGGGCTGGGGCTATCGATCGTAGGGCCCTTTCAAGGGCTTCTTTAAGGGCCTCTCTCTTACTTATATCGTCGCCATTTCTAACTCCCTTTCATATTATTTCGTATTATAAATAAAACCCCACTCGAAATTTTTCTAGTATTGAGAAATAGATAACAGGATTTGGAATGTATTCCCTATAACCAATCGGATTTATTCTTTGACTATGGGCGGGTAATTTGGAATCGAGTTAATAGATCACGAATGAACGATTTTTAAATTCGTAGAAAATTTCTTACAGCGAATGAACAATGTTCGTAGCATCTGTGTGTGATTTTTTAAGTGTAAGGAACGTGGGATAAAAAGGAACGAACGAGAGGGAAGAAGCAAAAGGGTAGTAAGAAGTAAGAAGTAATGTTAAAGATAGATTTTCTCAGTGAACAAAGTAGAGAAACGTGAGATATATATCGATCGTTATCGTGGTAGAACGCAATTCTTATCGTTTTGAGAAGAGTCGACGCATGCATGTTGACTCGAAGGGACAAAGATAAATTTTGCTCTATTTCGAACTAGTATAACTGCTTACAAAAGTATCTAAGAAGAGTAGAAAATAGAACGTTTATCTTCGTAAACAACTGCTCTTTCTACAATGTTTTTCATTATTTCCTTATGGGTGCGTGTTTTTTCTTTTCTTTTCTATCTTTTTCTTGGTCTTCCCATTTACGTATTTTTCCAAGAGACAAAATGTAATTTAAATCGCGAATTCTAGAAAAAATATTTATATATGTACATATGTTATACCGTATAAACGTTTCCTTTTATTTAGGTTTACTTTGTATAGAGTATACCTATTTGTACACGAGTTTAGTCAAATTTCTTGAGAACACATAATACAACAACTCGCTGGCTGATTCATGGATTTTATCGAACGTGCTAAAATACAACAGAACTATGAATCGTCGGTAAATTATCCGTTAGATAGTCATATTATGATTCGTTCGACGAATAGGATTGATTCCTTTCCTTTTCTCTCTATTTCACTCCTATTATAAAAATATTATTTTATAAAAAAATGAGAACAATTTATACGATGTAATTTTACCTGTTCTTATGTTAGTCATCTAATGACTCGTGAAGCCATGACAAATGGATTATAATCGATTCTCTCTGCACGCATATGTTTACGTGCACATATGTTTCTCGTAATATGGCGGAAAGATGCACTCGTCGCGTGTTCCCTCGTTGGATCTGTGCTCTACATCCTTCGTAAAGAATAAAGAAAAAAACAGTTTTACAATCCCGATTCGAATTGCTAAAAATAGTCTTGACTTTTTAGACTACATCATAAACGTTTTCACCATATTAATCTGTCTAAGGGATCAGTTGTTGTTGTTGCATACGTTTATGATTTCATCGAAAATATTCATTTACCGTGTATATTACAAATAAATGTTAACTGACCTATAAATGTATGATCTATAAAATTATTCTCACCGTTTTTTTTAATGTCTAGCGATTAATTAGTATTTCGTTTTCACGCATTGTTTCTTTTTAATGGCTTACAAAAAACCGAACTGACGGAATTGGCGTCAGATGGAAAAGGAGTTTAGGATTGTCGAAGGGCCTCGTCGTATCGAAGCTTCCTTTCGCAAGCATCAACTTTAGGCATTATGTCGAGTTCAACACAACTGGCTTCCCTTCATTCCCTTCCTTCCTTCCTCCCTTCCACCCTTTTGATAGCTTATGCGTTCCTTGAACCAGTTGCTGCTGCTGATGCTGCTGCTGCTGCTGTTTCGTTAGATATATCTTCGACCTCAACGAGGTAGACGTCAGACTGGTTTCTGCCCAATTTAGTTGCCATACCTCACTACACCATCATCCTTCACCATGATGTTCAATCTGCTTTAGAATGAAAATAGAACAAAAAAAATCATATTTTTAGTGATCGAGTTGAATAGGAAAACATCATAGTGTTCTATAAATAAATATATTATAAAACTATCCTTTCAAATATAATTACGTTTAACTTTATTTTGCATTGGCATTCTTTCGAATTAATAATTGAGGAATAATTAATAATCAGGGACTTAAAGAGCAGAGTACTTCTTTACCAAACTGCTGATAATGTACCAGTAATGTATAACACGATAGATAATGACAATTGTCTGGTGTATTACCTAAATTCAGGTGTAATATTTAATATCTATAAAGATAATTAAAAAGAAAATCATCGTTTAATTGACGTAACGTAAAGATTCCTTAATGATTAAATTATAATTATTCTCAAAAATATATTGTACATACTTAAACTTTATTATTTCACTTAAATATGAATGACTATGAAGACGATTATTTAATTTAAACGGTAAATAAGTAAGCTATTCGAGTGAGCCACTATAGTGGCTCATCGACCTGGAAAAAATAATCGCAAAAGCCACTTTAGTGGCAGGCCGGCTAAGGACCATATCGGTAATTGCAGTGCGCTTTCTTTATCTTTTCGAGCGTCGGTAACTACCACCGTCGGTAACTACCACTGTAGGTAAATGCCACCGTCGGTAACTGCCACCGTCGGTAATAGTAGACTTAAAAATTTTTTTTCTCTACGTCGTTAATATTTTGTATTTAGGTTCCTGACGGTCAATATTATTAAACTACAAATTTTCATTAACATCGGTTGATATTTTAAAAATAGGAACCTACTATTACCGACGCTCGATAAGATAAAGGTAGAGCACTGCAATTACCGATATGGTCCTTAGCCGGCCTGCCACTAAAGTGGCTTTAGCGATTATTTTTTTCAGGTCCATGAGCCACTATAGTGGCTCACTGGAGTAGCTTGCTTACTCACTGTTTGGATTAAATAATCGTCTTCATAGTTATTCATATTTAAGTGAAATGTTAATGTTTAAGTATATATATGTATGATATATTTTTAAGAAAAATTATATTTTAATCATTAAGGAATCTTTACGTAAAACATACGAACTTTTTTTTATATAGGGTAACTGTTTAATAACTGACTTCGCGCATTAACTACTATTATATTTTATTTTTATTATATCACGACAGTTGCATAATCCTTCTGAAGAAGATATACATAAAAAATAAAGCGAATAAAAAGATGTTAATCAGTCAGGGCTAACAGCTTATTTTAAATAGCACAACTATCGGTTACCGATCCTTGCCTTAGCTCGGCAACTCTTGGCAACTAAGTAATTGCGGATTTTTTGGATTAACATAACCGCACCCACTTATTTGTCAACCCAATAGTAATGCGATTTTAATTCGCGTCGCGCGCAGTTACAAGTTGTTGGTTGTAACGAGGACAATTCCTCGTCAAAGTTCTTTAAAGACAATTCGTATAAGAATTGGGTGTGTTTCTAGGATGATACGTGAGGTCGATCAATGAATTTGTTATAAGATAATTCTGCTATATCGAATTATGCGGGCGACCGGCTTTCTTTCTTTCAGCCTGAGCACCAAGCTGGCTATGACGCGACTAACTTCATGCCGTTAATTTCATATCGCTGTGCGCGCGCATCGTAAATATCAACAAACTTCATCCTGTTAATTTCATATCGCTTATGTTTTGCATATCGCAAGGAGACAAAAGGTACAATGGAGAATCTCCAGAAAGAAGATAAAGATAATGAGATAAGGATAATAAAAAAGAAAGACAAAAAGAGAGGAGTCCAGGTAAAGCATAGTAAACTTTGATGTTGGTTAGAACCAACATCAGAAATTAGAAAAGAAGAAAATTAGAAAAGACTCGCGAAGAAAAAGAAAAAGAAAAAGAAGAAGAAATGACGTTGGTGTTTTACGGGAGTATTATAAACCTATGGAACACCATGGCGCGGCCCTGGAATAGTCATGGTGGGAGAAACCGTGTATGACCGTCCTCATCTTCGTCGGCCAGTACCGTGTGAACGACCGTGAAGTAAACCTCGAACTAAACGTGAATCCGACCTTAACATTTCTCACCTCGCGCCTGATGGATAATATTTTATTTATTCAAAAATAAAAAACAAATTACAAACTAGAATAGTATCTTCAACAGAAACGGTGTTCATTTGATTCTATAACAGTTTAAAATATTATTTAAATAAAAAAAAAGAAACTAAAATCTAAATCACACATTTAAAAATAATTTAGTGAAAATCATTGATAATTTTTGTTGTAATTTGTGTTTAAAATAATTCGTAATTTTATTATTAATAAAAAAGAAAAGAAATAGTTTGCGTTTCAAAGAGGATCATAAAATAATATAATAATTATCGGATCCTTCAAACTTGTAGCAGGATGTAAAAAAGAAGTAGAAGAAGAAGAAGAAGAAGAAGAAGAAGAATATCCAAGAAGTTATTGATAGTGTAAGGACGAAGAAGATAAAAAGGGAAAGAAAAGGAAAGAAAGCAAGAAATAAAAAAGAAATAAAGAGAAAAAGAGAAAGAAGAGCAAAGGACGTCTTCGGTGTCTTGGCCGAAAACTTGGTTCTTTACACCAGACTGTTCCTCGGCAAGTAGGTCAAACGTTGTGTTGTGTCTGTGTGTGTTTGTGTGTGTGTGTTGCGAGAGTGCAAGGACTGAGAAAGAACAAAATACGTAAGAAAAAAAGAGAGAGGGAAAAAAAGAAGAAGAAGAAGAAGAAGAAGAGGTGGAAGAATAAGGATACACCAAGAGAAAGGGAGGGGGAGAGAGAGTGAGAGAAAGAAAGAAGAAGAAGAAGAAGGAAAAATAAAATGGCGGACGATGCCTGTGAAGTTGCGGTAGTAGCTGATTGTTGATGACGAGTTTAAGGCTCGTGATTCAAAATGGCGACCCTATACCGATTACACGATTCCTTTCGCATAGACAATTTCATTGGATTTGATAAAGCTACTTAATATTTCAAGAAAATATACTATCATTCAGTTGACCTTGATATACCTAAGAACGACCTTCGATAGAAGGAACCCCGTTTACCTGTTCCTTTTTTCTTTCTCCCTTTCTTTCCTTTTTGTTTTTTCTTTTTTGATGTCTCGAGTGTATCAACTAACAGGACGACGAAGAACTAACATGTCGGGATTGACCGGGCCCAAGGCCTTATCGGCCTTGACCATTCTCTTCGTAACTACCGGTAAGTTATAGCAATCGTTGCGGTTGAACGGCTGATCGAAAGCCATGGATCTTATAGGGAAATAGTAGGGAATATGAATTTCATTTAAATTTTAATTAATTTGTTGTAATATGTTGTGTATAATGTATTATATTTTATTATACATATAATATATTATAGTTTACTCATTTTATTGGACTCTAATAGAGAATTCTATAAAAGAAATCAACAAAATTTATATATAATATATATAAATGTAAATCATTCGTGAAAATTTCCAAAAAAAATCCTTAATTAATCATTTATATGCAAGGTAGTATAAAATACGAGGCGAAATTCAAACCCGTAAGTGGATCGTATCCGCATCCGGATAATCTGGCACAATGGTGCGTACCGCTTCAAAAAGACAAACACTTTCTATTCGTAATGATGATCATCTTACGTCAAACGAATCATATTTAAAATAGGATTTGAAAATAGATAATAATATAATATGTAACGAGAATATTAATCGAGAAAAATCAAATTGAATAATAATCGTTCTTCGACAAAGTTGATTAATATCTCTGTAAGAAAAAAAAAACAACTGCATGAGATATGCAAAATAGTTGATTGTTTTATAGGAACAAAAGGTATGTTAGAAAGGAAATCAATGGTTTTAAAAGAGTCTCTTTAAACGACGAGGTGAAAGCTGCATAGAACGTAAACCGTGTTTCTCTGAGGATCCTTTTTTTTTTTTTTTATTTTTTCTTCACTATACCTGACTGACTGATTTACTCATCTCTTCGTAGAATACTTAAATATGAAAAAAAAAACATTTAGGAAACTTGTAGGATTCTAACAACGTGCGTGCATGCTTGCAACGTTACCGTTTTTTTCCCAAGCCCGTATGGAAAATAAAAAAGAAACGGTTTTATCTCGTCAACGTTGTTTCATTCGAGATATTTTCGTACGATCGAAAGATCGATAGATAACGTTAGAACATTCCGAGATAAATTAGCATAAATGAACGTTTTCAACGTCATAATATACAAGGATGTGAGATCAACGACACCAAGAAGGTATATCCGGAATAGGGTTTCGTCATTTCTCGACTTTCGCTCAACCGCATTAAACCATGAAAGTGTCACGAAATCGCGCGACAATAACGCACCTGACAAATATACCTGTATACACTTATATGCATCAAGTTTTCTACGTAGTTGAACAGAAATGTATAAATCGATAATATTAAACTTTCGACGAATAATCAATGGAAAGTAGTATTTTTCTTTTTTAGGGAAGATTAAATTAAATGAATAATAATCAAATTATTTATTATTAATAATTTATATTATTTATTATTAATAATTTATTATTAATAATTTATTATTAATAATCAAATTATTTATATTATATTTATTATTACAAAGCATCAACGCACACCTGTATACTAATTTACATATATTCAATTTTCTATGTAGTTGAACAGAGAAAGAATAGATGAAGTAGATGAATAGTATTGAATTTTAGAAACATAATCAATGGAAAGTAATATTTTGTTTGTAGGGAAGATAAAATGAAGTAAAAATAGTCACCGAATATCAAAGTATAGTATATCTTTGTTTGAGTTTACTTCTAGATCTTCGTGACGAATCTGTCAATACAAGATTGAGTTGACGAAGTTATCTGACACGGGGCAAACGAAATGTCGCGTTTACCAATGAAAAGAATAAATATTAGGTTGGAGAATGGGGTGTACCGTTAACTCTGCCGTTACCGCCTCGAGAGACACGGTACATACTACCTTGTCTACGTTTCCACGGATAAAACCCTTTCGACAGTAACAACAATAAGAAATCAATCATATATTTATAAATTCATTGAATCTTTACGATCTAACACGAGTAATATATATTGTAAGATTCTTGTAAGATAAACAACATGTATGAATGCAATAATTATCGAGTATAAAATAATATAGTTTATAAATTCATTCAATTTTTATAATCTAACATGAGTAATATATATTTATAGTAGGATTTGTACGAGATCAACAACATAATGATTGTAATAATTATCGAGTATAGAATAATATATCTGTAAATTAGGTTTGCATGCAAGTATCTATTACGTAAAGTTTGAAGTACTAGATAATGGAATGCAGTTCTAAGAAGACACAAGAAGACAGTCTGCTTTGCAATTTGCTTAACATTCTCACGGTTCTACTATATATATATATATGTCTTAAGAAACATAGAAAGAATGTTTAATACTCTACGTAGCTAACCGTTATATTTCTCGGTGTTACACTTAATATTATAATGAATTAAAATTTTAATTATATATCTATATAAATAGGAATAAATTTTCTACGTAGGATCGATTACGTTTGACAAAAGAAAAATATTAAATTATTGATTGAAATAAATAGTTACGTAATATTTTGTTTAAATAAAAAACGGGATTATATACGGTAAGTTTAATTCGCGGACTATGATTGGATCTTAATGACCAATTAGAGTTAGATCGTAGCAACCTAACCTCTGAGGGAATCAGAACTGAAAAAGAAACGAACGCTTCGTGATTTTGTTCGAATTAAAATTTGATTCAATTAGTATTAATAAATAAATTAGATTAGATTCCTAATCTCGGTATTTGATTCATTCTATATCTGTCTTTGTAAAAATAAAGAAAGAGAAAAAAACAAATTTGTTGGCAAGGTGTATCGTAGAAACGGTTAATTAAACGGGGTTGAATGGATTAAATAGATTCAAAGGTGGAATTCAGGTCGAGGATTGGATGTTATCGACAAGATCGCAATATATGCATGCGGTATACAACCATATCTTGTATACGTATGTGCAACGGATCCTATAGCAAAGTTTTAGTTTCACTTAAATTGCGTTGCGCTTCGTTGAATGGAATGGAAGAGAGAACTTAAGAAAAATGATGAGACAGGCCTGTTCTCTAAAATTTCTTATCCTTATATTCACACTTTCCAGGGACTGCAATTATGAGTTTCTCTGTAAAATTTATTTCATATATATATATATAGGAAGTTAATTAAAATAAATCATTTTATTTGTTGATCACTGATTGGATTAAATATTACCGACAGATTGAATAAATATAACTGTCGGTAAAATAACTATCTGTAAATGATCATAGATAATATAACTTGACCGATATTTTATCGACTCAGTCGTATTTAACAAAATTTCCTAACCTCCACATTATTTTGATATATTTAATTACTAAAAGTACAATAGAGAATACTAAATTTGTAATCAATTAAAATAATTAAATAACATTTCTTTTTATCTTTCTAATTAAAAGTATAAAAATAACGACAATTTCACACGAAAAGTATATATTATAAATTATAATATACAATATACAATATATATATTCGACCGACATATTTTTGATACAGTATATGCATTGTTGTAAAAATGAACCAATGAACGTACGAATGAACGAAAGAAAGAACCGTAAAAGGGTTAAATAAAAAGGAAAAAAGGAAGACGTAGAGAGAAAGAAGAAAGAATCCAGAGTAGTCGTACTTTCAAAGACGTCAGAACGTCAAAGCGGTAGTTCGAAGAGTTCGATACACCGGCCTCGAGAATGTCAACCGCTCGAGTACCGTTCGTTTCGGTAATCGTTCCTCGATCTCATCGATTTTTTGCTCCCACCACCACCACCACCACCTTTAGATTGATTCTCGTCCACGTTTGCCCTTTGACGGAAAGATATATAGGGGGAAGGGGGGGGGCAGGAGGATCAGGTTTTCTCTTCTTGGTGTTCTGACTCGCTTACACGTTTCCGTTATCACATTCATTACTTAGGAATGATATCTTATTGATACTTTCAGCAACCTTGGCCATAGAAAACGATCGAACATCTTCCAAATCGTCGCAAGATGATCTGATACTAAGCGCCAGCTCGTACAGGACCCCTCAAAGGACCACTTTGGGTTTAGATCGGAGAGAAGAATCTTTGACATTTCAACGAACCTCACCAGCATTTCGATTGGAAACTTCTAAGAGTGTCTATAGTTACGATAACAAAAATGATTTGGGAGAATCTTATCTCGATGAATCTATAGATCAGTTAACTTCTTCTAAACACGTCGATCACATAGACGGTAATAACATCGAAGTGAAATCTGGAGAATATTATCGGTAATGATCGTTATCTCACGTTAGGAAGATTAAACATTTACGAGTAATAAATAATAATAATAATAATAATAATAATAATGTATCATCTGTTAAATCCCAATTGGAATTACTTTTTAGCAATATAATACCAACGACAAGTCGTTCGATTTCGGGGGAAGGACAGGGGGCTCCGCAGGGACGACGGAATCTCTTGACGGAGCCCCAACAGCTGCCGGTTGGAATCCAAGACCAACCAGTACACTATTTGCAAGGAATAGACCAAGCAAGACAACCACGCCAAGAGAAGATTTATAGCGAACATGCGCCACCGCCTATTCTACAAACTGCCTTGCCTGGTAGACAAGCCAATCCTGATATTCAGGACATCATTACGGGTATAGTTAAACTGTTGAACGGCAACGTCAATGTTGCTGCTAATACTGTAAGACCTTTGAGACCAATCCAAGCTACGAGGTTAGTAATTGTATAAGGATATACGATAAACTCATGGTACACGTACGACAAATTTGATATTTTAGGATCAACAATAGGGGACCACCGAGAATTTCTGACGTTCCACCTTTGCCACCGGACTTTGATACACCTGGAATGAATCCCCCACCCCCACCTGATACACCTTATCCGTTTGATAAGCCACCAAGTCTTGATAGGCCTTTGGTTAATCAATTACCACCGGAAAGACCGGTCAGGCCTTTCTTAAATGGTGTACCTTTGCCGGAACAAATTGTACCTTCGGGAAATCGTCCTTGGTCCTGGAACAGGCCCGGTATATATTTTAATTATACATATATTTCTCTCGTGATTTTATATTTAAATAAATATTGTATTATTCCTTGCGATCCAGGTATTCATAGACGACCGATTCCAGCTTACAAACCTTTACCACCTAACTTGGATTCTAGCTTTCATCGGGACAAAGATCATCTAAGCAACGATAAACATATCGAAAAGCCACATTTTGATTTGAAACCCGATCAACAACAAATAGAATTCAACACCACTAACGAATCTTTGAACGTGAACGAGGAAGTTGCGACTAATCACAAAACTGTAGAAAATAAAATAGGAAATAATCATAATCAGGAGGATCAGGATAATCCTATGAAGAAAGGTGAACACGAAGATTTTACGAAAAAGATTCACAAGTATCAATCACATATGAAGGATAAAATAAATAATGAGAATACACTAGTGTTAGGTGCCGAATCTGATGAGAACGATAATCAAGCTAGCAGTGTGATACGATACACGGATTCACCTAAACCTGTAATACCTTTGAACAGTCAAACAAAGGATACGAAGATTACGAAAACCAATCAGGTTGTCGAATCTTCGATTATCAATTCGAAGATGGAAGACAGCAGCAAACTCGACGTCACGTTTTCGAGTAACGTCAAACCTACGAAATCATTTTCAACGAGTACTCTAAACATAGAAACGAGTTCTTCCGTACGCGTGATCGAACCTACATCAACCAAGACGAACGTTCAGCCCACTTTTGTCCCTACGAAGGACCATGCGAGTCAAATTTTCGAAACTACAACGACGAGGATGGAATTGGAACCAAGTAGTACGTTTACCGAATCAGAAATCATAGAAATTCGTACGACATCAACATCAACAACATCAACATCATCATCTATGATGCCAACTGAAAGCTTACCAACTACAACGTATTCAAAAACTTTGATTAACACTCAGAAAACTACGAGTCATACTTCGATGAGTAGCAGCACCTTTTCGAAAAATACAGGTAAGACGTTGCTAAAAGCAATGATAAACTAAGCGTTGTTAACTTTTATATTTAACAAAGTTTTTCATTTATTTTTGTAGTACCTACCGATCGATATTCCTATCGACCTCGGCCTGGAATAGTACTCGATGATACCTTGGATTACACGGGAACACCAGGATTGGCTACGCAAAGACCTTACCCTCCACCAAGACCCACATCCTTGGTCGATATATTCGACGTCACGGTTTCCGCTGTTCAAGGTCCAGGTGGAAGTTCTGGTAAGAAGTATACCTTTTATCTCTGTACTAATCATATAACTGATGCGAACAAAAAGAAAATCTAATTTGATCTACCGTGATAAATCAGGTGACGGTGTTAGGGTATCCATTAACGGTGGAAGTGCTGATGTCATTCTAACTTCTGCAGTTGAAGGTCAAGGATTTGTGAGTATCGATGGTAAAAGGACCTACTTAAATTTATTCGATAATACTGATCGAACTTCGACATCAACCCAAGCAATACCTCAACCAACCAGAACTCAGCCTCCTCATGTCGTTGGCACCGGGTTAGTAATTTTCTTCTTTTTAAATATACCACCAATGTACAGCATTAATTACACGAAGTACAGTTAAATAAATATCAATTCGAATACGTTTAGATTAGCAATACCACAACCGGATACTCCGAACATCAATCAACGTCCTAGCTTATTATCACCGAGACCAAATTATCCCAAACGACCAACTCAGCCTCCCGTTAGGATTGATACTTGTATAGTTGGGGATAGTAGTACCTGCGATGCGAGTCAACACGAAGCCTGTGCCACGATTCAAGGTGTATCAGCATGTCATTGCAAACCAGGATTTGCTAGATTACAACACTCCTTACCGTGTAAAAGTACGTAATCGAAAGATTTTCTATTAGGATGAATCCAAGGTTCATGGGTTTATTGTATGTTAAATAACAGTATTCAATCCGTAGTTAAGGTGTTAATATTAAAAGAATTTTTGATTCACTCTAATATAAGTTGAATATCTTTAAAATCAATCTACTTTAAAACTGAATATTATTTGTTTGTTTTTCCTATAGAAATCGTCAGTATCGTGGTATCCATTAGGATAGACAGATTTTATGATAGGAAGGTTGTATGGGATCGTGGATTAGCTGACAAGGATACAGAATCTTATCAAACGTTGTCTTTCGAAGCTAACAGAGCTGTAAGGATCTTTTATTGATACTTCATATGTTTTATATTCTATCTCGATTAATAATAAAGTAATACCCATGTGTGTGTGTGTATTGATTCACAGATTGAGTCTGCGATGTCTATGACGCCATTCTCGGACGAGTATATGGGATCGTCTATTAATTCTGTATATCAAGGTGACGTCAGTCAAGGACAAGGTGGAGTATTTGTTAACGCAACCCTGAAGCTCATCTATGAACCGAGAACTGTGCGACCCAGTTTGGCTGGCGAGTTGCAGAAACAACTGCTCGGTGTCATTCATAGGAGAAACAATAATATTGGAAACAGCGCGTTATACGTGGACAGTCCTCGTGGATCGATATCCAATTTGCAAGGTTAGATATAAAAAAAAAAGAAAAAGAAAACAGACGGTTCTTCTCTTTTTATGAAACTAAACTTCTTTTCTTCTAGACTTGGACGAGTGCGCATCCTCGGAATTAAACGATTGTCATTCTTATGCAACCTGTACGAACTCATGGGGTGGTTTTACCTGTACCTGCAATTCGGGATTAAAAGATCCTCATAAGGATGATTCCAACGAGTCTGGTAGATCGTGTTTGTCTTGTCCATCGACTCATTGCAATAATCGTGGGACGTGTTCCTATCAAAACGACCAGATGCAATGCGCGTATGTTGAAACGTCATTGGTTTTATTCGTGATTGATTTTATATATATATATATATATAAGATATATATTTTTATTCAATAGATGTACCGGCAATTACTATGGCACCCAATGCGAAGTTGACGGTGAAGTTTTAGGCGTTGCTATAGGTGCATCTGTCGCTGCTTTAATAATCATAGTATTAACACTCGTTTGTCTCGTGATGTGGAGGTAAAACATTTGATTAATGAACAATTAGTTTAATTGTATATAAGAATTACTTTGATATTCATTTATTTATATTCTAGTCGTAGATGGTCACGCGAACAAAAATCAGTAGGATCACCCGTTTATGGTTACATTCAAGGTGGAATACCTGGAACGCTTCCTGGTAAAATATAATCTTTAGACATCATTCTCATTTTTATATACGTATTTTATATAATTATGATATATCATAGGTACATTGGCCAGAGTTGGCTCGGTTGGGACTTTGGCATCGGTAAAACAAGGGCCACCACCTAACCTGCCACCCTACATGTTGGCACACTTTGGTGATCACATGGCAACAGCCAATATCTATGCCGTAAGTATTATACATCCGATCGTAAAACGTAAAAAAACGATAAAGATATTATTACTACAAATTTTCCCCATAAACAGACCGAACCTATGGGCCCAACAAGACCCAGCTCAGCAATGTTCGGTTATCCACCAATCAACGTTCACGGAACTTTACCACCGGTTCCTCTGCCACGATTACAAGCTCCACCGAGACCAAGACAAAGACACCAACCGGATCCAGACAGTTCTGATTCAGAACCCCAGGATAAGGATAGAGCCGATTTGATACCACACAGCAACGGGTTCCACGTGCCCAGGCCAAAATCCAGGTCGTCTTTGGCGGTTAGTATGACAACATCATTCATTTACGTTATAATATTAAATATATGTATATACTGTGAAAGATCGAAATTGGATAATGTCAAGACTCACATGGTGAAAGACCGAATATCTGATTTTATTCTTATACAATATAATATTTCGGATATACGTGCGAATCTTGACATTATCCAATTTCGATCTTTCACAATAACACATTGCATACCTAGTAATTGTTCTAATGTTCGAATTTTTAGAATCAAAGTGGAATTTACAACGACGTTGAATACGATCAAGGCGACGTTCAGCACCTGTCCAAAAATAATATACCAATGTCAACCTATAGACCGTATTATAGAACGTGAAATTTGGAAAATGACTTTTCCTTTTTTTTGTTTAAAATGTCAAGTTAATATAGTCTTTAAAAAATGGAAGAAGAAGAAGAAGAAAAAGAAAAGAAAAGAAAAGAAACGTAAGAATCGGTTGTGGCTCGTGACAAGTGTCCTTTCTTTCTCTGCATAAAAATGAAGACAACTGTAAAATAAAAAAGAAATGAAAAGAGAGAGAGAGAGAGAGAGAAAAAAACAAATAACGTGGGGTAAAACGAAAAAAGGAGACTATTTATACATAGTAAGATTATTTAAATTGTCATCCCCTTTGGGAAAATGATTAACTTACAAATCTTATTTCGATTAAGTTTAAATGACTATAGTATGATACACTAAAGTTCCAAAACTATTGGAATAATTAATTGTTATAATCATCCATTTATGTAATTATTTTCTTTTTTTTTTTGTTTTTTTTTTGTAATTACATATCATACATATATATGTTTTATTTTTGTTTTGTTTTTAATTTTTGTTTCTTTTTTCAAGTTGAATACAATAATACATTTGAAAAAGTATCAATCAAGTTGTCGTCGTCATCACACATTTTCATTTGCCCCCTGTGCATTAAATAATAATCATAATTGTCGAATTAATGGTTTTTATAAACATTTCGTATATGCGTTTGAATTTTTCTCTCGAACGAGTTAAAGAAATTACATTGTGAAAAGCTTTTTAAACGTTGATATAATTATTGATTTTCTCGGCCGTAACGCACAATGTTTTTTGTTAATATTTGTAATATTTGTCGTAAAAATGAAAATAAAAATGTTAAACACGCGTCAATCGTTGCTTACTCGTTCGTTATACAAATTATTATTATATATGATTATTTAAACAATTTCTAAGATTATATCGTCGTTATGGAAAAATAAATAAAAACTTACGGCCGTTGAAAATAATTATATTTCGGAGAATAACAAACATCGGTATAAATTTCCTTCAAATTATTTCTAATTGCGACGAATACTTAATTACGATTAAAAATATATATTCGAAAAGGGATAGGAAGGAAGAAGAAAAGAAAAAAGGGTCGTCGAGGGGAGAAAAAAAGGAGGGGGGGTTGAGGCACGCGACGATTCGCGTAGAATTACAATTACATTTATAATTGGGTTGTTCAAGCTAAAATAAAAACGGAGAGAGAAAAGCATCCCATTTATTATTAATATTTTTTAAATATAACATATTGATATTCGAAAAAAGAGAGAACATTTTATTTGAAATAAGTTCTTCTTATATAAGATTTCTTTTTTTTTTATTATTTTTCTGCAAACATGCGTAAAATCGTGACGAGAGAGATATAAAGAGAGAGAGAGAGAGAGAGAGAGAGAGTTAGAGGGAGAAAATATTTTTTTTTCTTCTTTTCTCTTTTTTATTTTTGAATCCACGGTCTTTTGTATTTAAATCGTAAATTGATAATGAGATTGATAGAATACGTTTTACCGAACGTTGACGTATATATATATATATATATATATATATATATATATACATATAGAAAAAATTATGTAATTACAATATATCAATATAATAAATATGAAATATATATCACGCGACAGATATACATATATATATGCATTAAGTTATATGTATGTATATGCGTACTGTTGTAATGTATAAATATTATATATTTATATAGATACAGGGTGTTCCAGTTTTATTCCGCAAAATTTTATCGGCACATGATATGGGTAAAATTAAAAAAAGAAAAAAAAGAAGGATGTTATATTATAAAACAGGCTCTTAAATACTTTAAAAGGGTATAATAAAAATATAAAATTATAATGGGATTTAATAGTTCATTGACATCTATTTCAATGTTCATTAATTATTATTATACATAAATTTAATGGTTAATTAACTATTACCTGAACAGGTGTCCTGGAGAACCAACTTTTTAATCCTCAAAGATTAACAAATTATAATTAGATTCAACAATCTATTCTTTCGTGACTTAAAACAAAAAAAAAGTATTCAATTGTAACATCTTATTTTAATTTACTAATAGCCATAAAGTATACTGATCAAAATTTGTGGTAAATGGGGAAAGAAAGGGAGTGAGTTAAAAAGAACTAGGAACATCCTGTAACATTATCATATTATAATAGTAATCAATAATAATAATTCTTTCTTTCTTTCTTTCTTTCGATATACGTAACAATACCACACACACACACACCCACACACACACGCACATATCAAACCTGAACGATAAAAGAGATAATGTATTAATTTTTTCTAGATTTTCTCGTCTTGTTTCTTTTGATAAGTGTAACAATGTTTATTATAATGTATATATAAAGGAAACACGATACTACTATCACTGAATCATGCGTAGCATGGTTCCCCGACATTTCGTATAAAGGCAATAAATTCTTTTGGTATGTAATAACAAGAAGAAGAGAAAAGGAATTTACTTCTTTTTTTTTCTGTTTTTTTTTTTTTTTTTTTAATAATTTTTAATATATATATATATATACACACATATATAAAATTATATTATATATGTGTATATATATATATTTATATTTATATTAGAAATATTCTTTGACTACATCAAGAATATGTTTTTGATAAGCAGTGATACACTAAATTTTTGTTCTCCTGCTCGTTTTGGTCGTATTTTATAACATGATATATTATTTATATATATATATGTATATTACGTAATGTAAAAAGATTCGAAGAGATTAAAAAACATTGTTTAGATGAAGGAGAGGATAATAAAGCGAGCGAGTAAGAAGTTTTGGAAGGCAAAGAGTGGCTGATCTACGAACTTTTTTTTTTTCTTTTTTTTCTTTTTTTTATATCAAAGATTGCCGACTCGCGATTATTATTACACGAGAAAATGAATACTTCTTTTTCTTTTTCTTTTTTTTTGTGTACTTTGATTTTTTTTTTTTTTTTTTTTTCTTTCTTTCTTTCTTTAATCCGCAGTTTGCCGACGAACACAATTTTTAATCCTATTTTTTTATTTATATGTATATCCCATTTATTTAAAGTACGTTGATTTTTTTTCACGATTAAATATATCTTTAATTGTCCACTAATTGGATTCCAATTATTAATTAAAAAGGGAAATAAAATTCTGACTGGAATCGAATACGATTTAATTGTATACATGGAAAGAGATATTTTTTTTTTCCGAATTAAATATCTCCGTAGCGTGAAAATAATTAACGCGAGATTTACGGATGATTTTGTTCGTTATATTTTTCAATGACATACGAAAACATTGTTTAAACGAAATGATTCGAATAGACGGGGAAGAAATTAATATTTATTTATACTAAAAACCAACACATACGTTATTAAAAAATAATCAAACTTCGAATGAGACAAATTGCTTCACCAATAATCGATAAAAACTAACGTTAATAACGATCATTTGAAAAACGTTTCGAAATTCGTTGATTTCTTTCATTATATCCGATATAATTAATCCATAAACATTTTATATATATATATATATAAAAACAAAAAAACAAAAAAAAATAGGATTTATTTTCATCGGCAAGCGAACGTAATAAATGTGGTTCGTAAGAATCTTAAGAAATTTCTCAGTGATTAATAGTACAAACGACGTTTAAATACCAGCGTAAGTATTCAAAGTAGAAAGTGTAAAGTATCACAAGGATTATAATATAATAATCGTTATAATAATAATAATAATAATAATGATAATAATAATAATAATAATTCTAATTATAATAATAATAATAATAATAATAGTAAGAATAATCTCGCAAGAGAGCGAGACCATTACTTTTTCTTAACATTATCGATCACACATTAATTATAAGCGCTTTAATTATCGCGTTCGTTATACGCGAGAGAGAGAACATACGCGCCAACGAGTATCACCAAAGGGGAATTTTTCTATCTTCGTGTGTTTGGGATTCTCCCGTAAATACATCAGTCTTTGACACAATAATTTATAATAATACCACTGATATAGTATAGAGAGAGAGAGAGAGATAGAGATAGAGTGATAGAAAGAGATAGAAAGAGATAGAGAGAGTGAGAGAGAGAGTGAGAGAGAGAGAGAGTAAAGCTGAGCTTGAAAGATCATCTTTTATATTTATATTTATATATATATATACATATACATATACACACGTATGTGTTTTTTATGGTATATCTATGTTTGTTAATATGTGTGTGTGTATATGTACGATATATATATATATATATATTTATTTTAATTTATTTATATAAATTTATATATATGTACATATACATATACACACGTATGTGTTTTTTGTATGGTATATCTATGTTTGTTAATATGTGTGTGTGTATACGTACGATATGTATATGTATATATTTATTTTAATTTATTTATATAATAATTTTTTAAATGTTTTTCATTTTTCATTTTTCATTTTTCATTTTATTCACCGTAGACGAGAGAACACTTATAAAAGGCGACTTTAAGTATTTTTTGTTTGTTTTGTTTGGATGCGTGGTCAAATACGTTGGTAACGTTGTGCGCGATAGATAGCGGGATTTAGAAGGCTCGAATAGAAATATTTTTATTAAAGAGAAAGATGAAAAAAGGTATATATATATATTTTCATGAAAAAAGGATGGTGATAGAAGAAATATGTTTCGAAGGTATTTTTTTTCGTAAAATTGTACGATGGTCGGAGTTTATTTATACTTACCGACGAATAATCATCAGTGATAAAATGTATGTGCGTTATAAAGGAGCCAACGATTAGTATAATGCTCCTTATTCTTATTCTTCTTTATTTCTTTTCTTTTCTTTTATTTTATCCTTTCGATCAACAGTAATCTCGTATTTTTGATTTGACTTACTATATGTTTTTTTTAATCGAGGACATTAGAAAGTTTACAAGAAGATGAACAAAAACTTAAACGACAGAGACAGTTTTATATACAACGAGACATTTTGGAAGAGGGTTGAGGGGGGTATGTATGAATCTCGAAAGGTTTATCATCATCGAGCCCTCGTCGGGATAAAGAATCATTATTTAATTCTCTAGCTATTAAACTAGAATAATTTTGTCTACTAATCGTACGCCATATTGTTTAAATTTGTCTTAGCATTGTTTTCCTTTTCATTGCTTTTCAAAAGCCACAAATTTATCCTCAACATTGTATTTATATATTAAAAAGCGAAAAATCAGTGATTAAATGATAAGATTACTTTTTCATCCCCCTAATAGATTTTTGAATTTGATCTATATTTTCGTTTACACGCAAATTTGCGATCAAAGTTTGCCATAGCTGGAGAGTTAAATATTTTTTAGATATACGACACATACGAGGAGACAAACAAGCACCTATCGATTCTCTCTTTCTTTCTTTTCTTTCTTAGGCCACACGATAGTAAAATTTGGTTCATTTTATTCCGAGGGAAATTAAAAAGCGAGCACGCCTAGTAAATACTCGTTTATCGAGATTCGTTCGTTCGTTCGTAAGTTCGTAAGTTCGTAAGTTCGTAATTTTAATTTAAGTCGGAGTTGCTTGCGTCTGAGGTGAGGGTGATGCCGGGGTGTTAACATTTGGCCTATAGAATCTGTTCACTAATTGTTTCAGGCTCATGACATTTCCTAATCCGGTACCCGGGTCCATGTTGATAAACGAATCCAAATTGTCTTTGCACGCTAAAACGTACGTATTCGTGATCTAGATCAATGTTACGGTTAAATATCAAAAGATATACGTACTTGGCGTTGAAATTGGCGGATAATCGGGCGGCGTTTTGATCCATGTGCCGTCCTCGCGTTTCATGTGTTGACGATTCGACGCAAATTGTTGCAAATAAATACTAGCCGGTACCAATCGGAATCTTCTGTGATATTCCGGTCGCAAAGCTTCGTCAGATCTGAACGTTTCCGTAGCGTATTTCCAGAAATGAGTTGGAAAAGGTAACGCGCTGTCCAAATCGTAAACCACGGCTCTCTCGTCGGGCGCGTAGATCAGTATAACGTGATAATCCTGAAGGAATATAAAACGAACCAAAAAAAAGGAAGAAGAAATTGATTACCAATGAAATTATTGATGACGCTTCAATTTAACAAACAACTAACCCAAACTACGAGTTTGTCTTCGTCCTTTCCTGCACGTTGACGCCAAAGTGGTACGCTACGTCGAGAATTACTTATAAAAGCAACGTGACAATGTTGCAATTCCGATCCGTGTTTAGTAGCGACGTCCTGGCACAACTTCCATACATTTTCTTCGCTGAAAACATACATCCAAAATATCCCCCGTTAATGTTTTACCCTAATAATAAATAAATATAATCTATAACAGCGTTATATATTTGCGTGCACGCGATACGAGTAACCTTTAGATTTATCAGATGTAACTTGGAAGATTGTAACGAGATAACCACGTTAAGAAGTTGTTTTATAATAAAGAAATCATTAATTCGCGAAGCATTAAAAAATAAAAGAAAGAAAGAGAGAGAGAGGGAAGACGTAAATAAGACGTTACTGTGCATGAATGCATTCGAGAAAAACGAACAAAAAATAGGGAAAAATATGAAATAGAAGAATTCCGGCCAATAATCGTGTAACTGACGATGCGCGAATTTTTGAATACCCTCCTGTAGACATTCCTGATTGGTAGCACGCTTTACCCTCTCCCTTTTTCTTTTTCGCTTTTGTTTTCTCGATAATGGCGGCGCTTCGTATCAGCAGCGTTCATGTTCCACCACCGCAACACGTATCGATCCAGGCGCGCGGAATATACCGCAATACGACACATTTATTCCTTCAAATCGATCTCCCCTCCGCATTCTTAAGACGAACAATAATAAATATAAATTAATATTACGAATTGTCTTTATTCTTACCAATAGCAGCTGGTGTAAATGCAATCGGTTGACTTGGTAAAGAGCGGCACCAGGGGTTTGGTGTTTCCCGGGACACGAGGTTCCACTGCCATTCTTTGTTTACAAACTCTTCGTATAATTCGAAACTCTCGTTGATCTTCCTCTCTCTCCTTTCCTCTCTCTTCTTTCAAACTTCTCTTATTCACACTTCGATTAAATTCGCGAGTGAATATTATTTTTTTGTTTTTATTTCTTTCAAAGTACTACATAGTTACCAACACAAATTCGTTTCGCGCAAACTTCATCATCATCGTCTTCGTCGTTGTCGTCGTCCTCGTATTTATTTTACCCTTTCTTTCGGTTTCGGTCAAAATTCGACTAAACTTGTGTATTTAAAGTGCAACCTACGATCCTGAACATTCTTCCGTCACTGCGTCTCACTCGGGAATGTAACTACGTTCTCTTGACATCCGACCCGCGCCAGGGGTGTCACAACACTGCGACTGCGTGCTGTGCTTTTCCCCCTTCCCCTTCGCCGATTTGCTTATCTCCCACCCTTTTACATCTTTCTCCCTTCCCTTTTCTGACTATCCCCTCTCTTTTTCTTTCTTTCCATCCATACACCGACGAGCGTTTGTAAGGCCGAGCGCGCGTTATCATTGTACTATTAATAAAGCCTATTTTACACGGATGAAAAAATAAATTGTAAAAAGAATAAAAAGAGAAGGAAAGTAATAGATAGAAAAAGTACGTTACTAGGATAGAACCTGATGTTAAAGAGATATCAATGATATCCGACAATATCAACCGCTAAATCTTATCAATGTTTTTCTTATGCGCTAATATTTTTCTACTCGCCGATTCGATGATTCATTTTGGATTGTTCTCTTTAATTGTTATACCAATCTATTTGCGATCGATATTACAAATGCCAATTAATAATTAGATTAGAACCGATACAAATATTCAATTAATACTTCTAAAGTAAATTTTACAATAGAGAAACTGCAACAATAAACGCAATGAACTTTTGCTTCATCCTAATAAATGTACATGCACATATTAATTTTGTTAGTAAAACTAAACTATCAATTAAGCGATGTTTGCGAGGGGTATCTTTACCCCTTTAGTTCTATTATTTATCTCTTCTATTCTATCAGACACGCGCGTCCCAACCCTTCGTAAATATACATTTTCCTACTACAAAACCGATGATGTTCTCGGATATATTCTCCAATGATCGATCCGTGAGAATTTACGCGAGTATAATGCGACCTTCCTTGCTTATCCGATAGAAATGTGTATGTGTGTGTATATATATATATTACTCTTGCGTTCTCATCTTCTTTTTCTCTTTTTTATTTTATTTTTTATTAAAGAGAAACGATAAAAAAGAAAATACTTGCATCGATGATGATGTTTTCTATTGAACGCCTTCTGCTTCTTTTTCTGTTTTTTTTTTTATTTATTTTTCACGTTCATCAAACAGTATGACAGAGTTTTCTTTTTCTTTTCTCTTTCACGTCAATACGATTTAAATCCTACCATGCAACTGATGCAAAACTTTTTACCTTTCCTTTTTTTTCCTATCTAGACTCGTGGGAGTGGTTATAATAAATGCTTTATCCTTTGATCTTTTATTCATAAAATAAAAATATTTAAAATTACACGTGTGCAATATTTTTTACAAAAACTTTTTGCAATTTCTTATTGTAAAGAGATAATGCAACGTTGAATAATTTTGAAATTGTATACTGGATCATGAAGACATTTGGTATTACTGAAATGCAGTAACTTGCAATAATGAATATCAGATAACCGGAAATACAATGACGTCCCTGAGCTTTTATCATTACAAGCGTTCATCTTGTAATATTCACATGTAACAGTTATCTTTGGAGTATATTATTACATTGTCTAGAACTATTTTTATACTTTCACTTATTTTCCTTAATAAATATTTTAACATAATGGCAGTAAATGCAGCAAAAGCGGTTCTTAAACAAGGAAAAACTGTATTATTCATATGTGATTTCCAAGAAAGGTTCGCTAAGGTTATGTTTGAATTTGATAAAGTTCTTCAAAATTCTGTTAAACTGGTAATTACATTTATCGTAATCTTATACTCATTATATCACATATATAAAATATAAATATTATTATTAAAGTATGTGTGTATATATATTATGATGTAGGTAAATTCCATGAAACTTTTACAAATTCCTATGCTTGTAACAGAACAAAATCCAAAAGCTTTAGGAAAAACTGTATCACAACTAGAAATATCTTGTGCTAAAGGGCCTTATGAAAAAACTCAATTTAGTATGTGTACTCCTAATGTAAGTAATTCTTTTTTAAACACTTAACTTGTAGCAAGAATTCTCAATTATTTATAAAATGATATGCACATAGGTTACTGAAGTTCTTTCCACCATTTGTTGTGGATCTCGTCCAGAGTCCATTATACTTATTGGACTTGAAACTCATGTTTGCGTCGAGAATACCGCAATTGATTTAAGAATGAATGGATATGAAGTTCATACTGTGGCAGATTGTTGTACATCACGTACACAAGAAGATAGATTATTGGCATTGGAGGTAGTAAATTGTGATACTTGTAGCTTATTAAAATATAATATATATTAATGAAGTTAATCATTTTTAAAGAGAATGAAAGCAATAGGATGTCACGTGTCTACTTCAGAGACTGTTATTTTTAAATTACTAAAGGATGCTAATCATCAAGAATTTAAGAATATTCAAAAACTTATAAAAACGCCTACATTTTATACAGGACTTGTACCAGTATCAAAGATATGAAGTATATAATTTTGTTAAAAAAGAGTTAAATCTAAATATATCACACATTCAATTGTATTTTATATTAATATTTTATAAAAATAGTAACACACACATATTATAGTAGAAAAACACACAATGAATATAAAAGTATTCTGTGGTAATATAAAAATATTGTACTTTCCTTAGGAACAAGTTTTTAATCAGTTTGTTTCATCTATCGGTTGGAAGTCTTAACTTTCTTATTTTAATTTTTCCCCGTAGAACCAAATCCACCTTCACCTCTTGCTGTCTCATCCAAGGTATCCAATTCTTCTAATTCAGGATATTCTATCTTTTCGCAAATTATTTGAGCAATGCGATCTCCAGGTGCTACTTTAAAATCTTCTTCGCTGTGATTGAACATTAATATTTGTAGATTCCCACTGCAAGCGAAGCAAATTACTTAGCAGGATAAAAATGGGTCAATTAAATTCTTATTTAAATTTTGAATAAGAGTAAAAGTATTTTACCGATAATCCGCATCTATGACGCCTGCGCCAACATCTATGAAATTTTTCCATGCTAGACCAGATCTAGGAGCTATTCTGCCATAAGTACCAGGGGGAACCTGGACTTGTATATCAGTTTTCACTAATTCTTTGCCTCGAGCCGGTACAGTGCACTCATAGGCACTAAGGATGACAACAAAAATGTTAAATAATTTGTTGCATTGATTATTTTGTAATGATAAACAATAATTGTTACCTTCGTAAATCAAATCCAGCCGCAAATTCAGAACCCTTCGTAGGTGCGAATGCTTTGTCTGATAATTTAGCGAATTTTAAAATGCATCTATTCTTTGTAGCAGCCATGATGAAAATTTAGTGCTCCCTTCAACGTTTTTCAATTGAATGAGATTTAAAACCTATTCTTGCCAGCGTAATTTGTTTCTAGTAGTACTTCAAGCCCGCCTAAACCGTTGTTTTTATTATCCGTCGATAAGAAAATTTTGTTCATCCTTTCTTCTTCGTTAAATTATATTAAATTATCTTTGTGAAACTAAACAAGACATTTTATCGGCTATTTTACCGTCTTTAGTTTACTACTTTGATTATAAATACTTTATTGACTAAAGTAGTAACCCCTATAAAAATTAACCCGGGAAATTTAAATATTGTATCATTACATTATAAATGGGAAGGAGGGGATACACCTTTTCACGAGATAGAAAAATATCATTTTTATGATATAAAATATCCATTAATTTATAACAATCCTTAATAAATAATTAAATATAATGTTAGTAAAAGGAGAGAAGAAAAATTTGAAATGTTTTATAAAATAATATGCGCAGACATCAAAAATATCAAAAAATCGATACTATCGTTCGTGAACTTGGAATACCTTGCTTTAACCACCTCTTCTCGTGTTCTTATTATTATTTTTAATCGGTAAATTGAACACGTCTTTATTAGAGTCATATATTTTATTATGCATAACATATAGAGTGTGTCGAAATAAAAAAGAATAAGAAATAATTAAAGAAGTAGGGATAAAAAGGGGACGCGTGTTCATTATTATTTCTCTAATCGTTCTGCAGATGGCGTTTCGGTGACACCTGTTCTCACCCAGCACGGTCGCCGCGAGTGCAATGAAATTTTCTTGAAGATTCTTTCATTTATTCGAAAGAGAAAGAAAGCAAAAGGATGGTGGAATTGAGTGGACCAGACACGCCGTATCAACACGGCTTCAACAACGTCGTCTTTGTTATTCCAGGGATAATAATCGTCGGATTATCCGGTAAGAATATTGTTACTTTTAAGCGCCGTTACATATCCTGTATACTTTTTACCCCCTCCTTTTTATATATTTCATTTTCTCCTTTCAACCTTATTATGAAAGAAAAGAAACATATGCCTTTCTACGAGTCACACATGTTCCTTCAAATCTGTTCCATTCTTCCGAAACTTTTTCTATACTTAATACATCTTCGATGTCAATTCAATTTTGTCTTTATCCTGGAAAGATAATGGAAAATGCATAATGCAAGTGTCGATGACCGGCTTGTGCTCTTATCCGTTCGATCTGTTGTACTCTTCAGTGATTTTTAGGAATATACGTTTAGATCATCATATTGTAATTTATTTCAATGCTCGATTTTTTTAAAAAATTCTCATTATAAAAATTAATTAATTTTTTTCGTACGTTTGTTTCATAATAAAAATATTTTAATGTGAGAACGACAGGAGAAATTTGAACAGCTGTTAATAGACAAGACGTACACGTTCACGTGGATAATAAGTTAATCATCAAGTGTATGTCTATGTAAATATCTTTGACAAAGTTTCTTTTTTAAGAAACTTAAGTCTTATTTGGGATGGTCAACATTTTTCCTCGTATATATTTATTCTATTATACATTATGAAATTGATGCAATAGGTTTTTATTTTATTTGTAATAAAAATAACTGACCGATACAGACGGGATCGGGGAAAAAGGTCAATTTGATGAGTCGCTCAGTAGCTCGTGATAAGGGATTCTCCCTTGTCTCCGTCTTTTTTTCCGTCTATCGATATTTTTTTCTCTCACGCATATGCATGTATTATAAAAAAGAGAAAGAAAGAGAGAGAGAGAGAATTTTCACGAAGCTTCCTCTTTATCGGAGCCTTGGAAAAGGTCAAGTAGTTCGTGTGCAAGGTTGAAAGACAGACGACGCGTCGTCGGTTGGAAGCCACGTTGGCTCCCTGTTATCCAGATTCTACCAATCATAAGACGAGAAGTCTTTATGAGTCGACTATATCTTCCCACTAAAGCGCTACCGATCTCATTTATAATATCAGTAATCAGTAATAATCGTTCTGTTTTTTAAGCACATGCTGCTTCTCGAAAAGCTGTTCATTAATCGTTAATTTTCTCAACAAAGTAATCTCTCCCATTTAAAATCACAGGTACGTTAATAACAATTTGTTAGAACAATAAATGAGCAATAAAAAGTCTAATTATTTTTATAACTATCGAGATCGGTGTCTAAAATATTACACGAATTATCTATAAATATATTAGATAAATACAATAACGATAACAAAATCAGCGTTGTAGGGGGATTTAACGAAAACCTCGTTGAATGATTAATTAATTAATTAGATAGAAAAAAGAGTTTAGAGTATATTAATCATTGATGTTCAATAATTAGGATGTGGATGTCGATAATTAGCGGGCTTGAGATGCTCGTTAGCGCTTATGCTGCTGATAATAAAGTTGAATCCGAAAATGTTGACAATATGGAGACAAATCAGGGAGGTTTCCCTGGGGGAAAACTTCCTAGTCCTCAACAGCTGCTAGAAATGCTCGACTCGATGACCGGCATCTCCGAGGAAGAAAAAAACAACTTAAGGGAAGAATTGATGAAGACTATCGAAGGTCGTGGCACGGATTTTCAACAAATGTCCGCTACTCGCGATCTAACCGGTCAAACTCTCATTTTGTTGTCCTTGCTCGCCATCGTGGCACTAATTTTTGGTAAATATCGTGAAACGCAAAGCTAAATTATTCGATCATCATTTATCAAATCATCTCGAGTCTTTTTTTGACTTTTCAATTCTCTCTTCGTTGACAAATTCTGATCAAACGATTGCATTTTTCTTTTTTCAATCATTTGTAGAATATTTGCGGTAACAAGAGATAGGAAAAGTGATATCTAGTTGTTTCTACGATTGAAAAATTCTAAGCAAAGACGAGAAACAAGATTTCACTTAAGATGCTGATGAACTTTTCGAAGAAAATCTTTAACAAATTAGACCACTACAGTTTTTTTGTTTTCTTCATCGATGATATATCGAACGTTACATATTTTATTTTTCGACATGTTTCATTCTTTTTTTTTTAATGGGTACAGCGCAATTTCGCAAACTTCAATGACGACGAAAATGATTCAAACTCGTATGCGAACATAAGTGTGGTGAATGTAGAACACAATTTTGCAATAATCCAATTCCACGTTATTCTTTGTCCACTTCTTGTCCATAACACAACATGCGTCATATAATCATTCGTTTTAATAACATGAATTTCGTTTAAAACTCGTACACGATAGATTTATTTGATAACAAATCGGTGTAATATATATTTTCAGTATTCTTCGTCTATAAACTCTTCAAGTGCTTGAAGGAACGCGAGCAGAAAAAGGAAGAGAAAAAGAAGAACAAACAGTTGAAGAAGAAAAAGTAGCGTATAGGAAAATAATCATTAAATTTTATGACTGGAATGAAAGAGTACAAAAATCCTGCTTTCTACTCGAATTAAAGTGATGATTTATAAGGAAAAAAAAAAAACAAAACAAAATATAATGTTACGTGTACGTTGCTTTACGAATGATCATATTTGATCTTTAACGTGTCAAATGATCAAGTCAATTGAAATTTTATTGTCATTATTATGTTTTTTGCTAAATAAAGTAATATATTTATGAATATATAATATATCATTTGGTTTTGTTCTTTCCAACAAAATAAATATGCAGTTATTATCACCTTGGTAAATTGATATTTTGACTGTGTTGAAAATGTCTGTTCAAGATTTCATTGAAAAATATTTATTACGTTTTATTCAGAGTGATTGTACGCAAATTGCGACTACGCACACGCACACAATAATTTTTATATAGACGCGTAGATCATTTACGAGCGTACACCAGTATTCCTCCGCCAGATTAAATATTAATCTTATACAAAAATTCGACGTTTTCTTTTTCTTTTTTTTGATACAAACAAATTTTTAACGATTATTACTATTTGTTTTTACTAATCTTTATATATCGATTCGTTATTTCATTTTGCGAAGACTGTAATTACATTAATGATGATGTATCACAATCAAATGATGATGTACAATTAGTAAGTGTGTAATATTATCATAAAAATTAGTAATAGTCAATAATAATAATTCTACGTGGCACTTAACATACGCTAGTGAAAAAATAATCGATTTATAATAGCGCGTTATATGTAATAACAGATAATGATATTCATACACTCTCATTACAATTTCTTATTAGGTATCCTTTACTTGTACGTATCGATGTAAATTATTAAAGTTATTAATTGTATCATACGCGATAAGAATGAATACGGCACGAAATAGATGCCATTTCAACGCACAGGTACGCTTCATTGTAAATATATAACAATAATATATCATTATACTTATAAGCTTCTAATTTGTTATCCTATTAACAATGATAGTTTGTATAAACTCTTACAATATAACAAATAACAGAAAGATATAATACTTGAGATAAGTTTTTTGTTTGTTTTGTAGTTGTCCATGAAACATATCTAATGTAAGACTGAATAACATTTGTATAAGTTTTTAATATACAGGAAATACGTAAAATTGTGGAAAATAGTTACAATTCAAATTAGTTTACACGCTTATCGTATCATTCATTTTTCTTGGAAGCATTTAGATTTTGATGCTTGGCAGACCATTAAGGCACATTAACACGATTTAATCGTCCCAATTATGATAAATATTTTCCGTTGTTTGCGCGAAGAAAAAACGAAGAAGAAATGATTTCATTCATCTCGAATTTCATTCTATTTATCTATCCTCGGTGTATATTTTTGTCCAACGTGTAATAATCGTTGATTATTTGATGGTTTATTAAAAATAATCAGTGTCTAACTAAATTTATAATAGTAGGTTAACTCTGATAATAAATAAGAAAATATTAGAACGAAAAACTCTGACGTAATCGAAAAAAAAAATACAACATTTTTAATAATAATACATGTAATTTTGTTGTTCTTTTTCTTTTATCGAAAGAAACAAGCAAATAAACTAATTATAAATTAAACAAGATTATTATTTCTATTATGAGACCATCTTTTGAATATTTCTGGCACCTATATTATTTTCGAGATCCACATTATATTCTTTAAATAATCTCGATGATATAAATTAATATGGCAAAAAAAAAAAAAAAAAGAAAAAAACCAACAACAAATTCGTTTAAAAAGACTCGAGCACAATTTTTCTCCGTATTGTCGTTAATTATTGTCACAAAAGATAGAATCGTGTGTGACTTTTAATGCACAAAATAATAATATTATTTATCGATGTGTAATATAATATGAGAATTTTATTGTAAATTCCCCCTCTCCCCAGTCGCATTTTTTTCGTACAACAATATATATATAAATATAAACTATATTGTACGAAGAGAGTAAGAGGAATAATCGAAGCATTAACGTGCCCCCCTCCCCACACACACATTTGATTATTTTCTTATAATGATTTAAAAGAAGATCGATAAGTATACTAAATAAACGTGATGTTCAACGTGACGATGATTTCAAGAGTAATTTGTACCGATCGCTGGTTGTATCTATATAAAGAAAAGAGAGAGAGAGAGAAAAAAATGAAAAACTTAGAAAAAAAATCTAAACCGATTGTGATAAGATAAAAAGTATCGTATTATAGTATGATATTAGAAAACACGTGTACATTGAGAAAATAAATTACCTTTGATAGTTTCCACAAAGTACATGCTATCGTCCTTCATATTGGCAACCAATTCGTCGGTAACCAAAACATGAATTCCTTGAGGACCAAGAAAAAGCACGGAATGCAAACGATCCTGAGGTAGGCTCAAAGTATTCATCAATTTGTTCGTTAAAGCGTTGCTGGTTAAATTATCGAGATAAGCTACTCTCCAAAGTAACCCGTTACCTTCCACGGAAAAATAAAGGGTGAGTTTTGGCGTAGGTGGTTTAGAGTGTAAAGCATTGAACAATCGTATTCCATCGGCAAGACCACAAATTTGTATCAAATCGTCTCTTGAAAGCCGTAGAATGTCGGAAGCTGAGAAGTTAGCGAATGTTGATTCGAATGCGTTGAATCTGTTCGCCCTGAGCCAGGCACTGGTTTGAGCAGTGTTTGCGTCAGGTGCCAATTCGGTGAAATAAGATGTTCCCTGTGTACGATCGAGACAAAAAATATAAGGAAAACGAAATCCAATAAATATTAATAAGGATTAAACTTAACGTAAATAACTTATTCTATGAAACGTAATACAGACAGAAGGAAACAATTACAATTTTCATAGATTCCAATTGTTGCTTCGGAGAATTAGTTGTAATTTTTCTAGGAAAACCAACAACATTGTCGTTCTCAACGATGCAAGATTGATCCGGCAAAATGGCGGCGGCAGCGGCTGGTGATGGAAGAGCCGGTGCAGTTGTCCCAACGTTTTCTTTAGCAGCATCCGTCGCTGCTACCAAAGGGACAACGCCATCGAATGCGGAAACTGATAGGGCCGAGGGTGCTCTAATGGGCGATGCGTCTCCACCTACGCTTGCTCGAGTTTGCGGTGATCTAGAAACATTTTGTTAAGACAATTTTTACAATACTGGACACACTTGCAACATAACTTCTCTTTCTACATTTCTATTTATATGATTCTCAATTAGAATGATAAAGGAGAGTAAACGAGAACGAACGAGAAAGAAAGAGAGAGAGAGATTTATAATCTCATGTTTCGAGCAAATCAACTTTATTAGGAACAATTAAAGGGAAACTAGCTCATCAAGGATTCGAACGAAAAGAAGACATTTGTTGATATGCAGTTAACTAATTGAACCTCAACAGTGGTTCTTGAGAAAGAGGTAAACGATATAACAACGATTAGTCAGTGTTCGTTTACATTCTTAGGAAGTAAGATAAAGTAGGGAATATAAATAAATAACAAAAACAAAATGATTGGACTTGGGAAATAGTTGAAATGCAATTCTCTATTAGAGTGAACCAAATATTCTTGCGTTGTGTTAATCAAATTGTGTTGTTATAAACTGTATAACGGGATTGTTATTGTAAAATGTACTTTTTGGAAATATTTAATGTTAACAAGTGCACGAACTTTTGATTCAGTCTGATATTATTTCTCTATTTCTTACATGATAGGTGGTGCTTTCAGACGAAAAATTAGCTTGGACGCTTTGCTTGCAGCAGCAGCAGCAGCAATCCTCTTGTTATCGTTTTGACATCTTTTCAAAGTAAGACTCGTCAATCCACCTCGAAAAAGATGATGATTCCTTCTAGCACGAGGATCGGTAAGACCGTGTATGAATTTGGCTACGATCTCTATCCCTAAAGGACCACCCTTGATTGTAACCTCGTGTTCAAAAATCAATATCGTTGAGGATGATCTTTCACGAGGATTATTAATCGACGATCTAACAGTCCAACAACTCTTCAAGTCCCAATTCGAGAAGCTCTTGGACATTTCGCGAGTATCTCAGATAGAGTGTCCTATTATTTGATTTTCAAATTTCTAACAAATTCTTTAGGGTCTTCTTCCTCCTCCTCCTCCTCCTCTGGCACTCAAAAAAATACAAAATCTTTACCGAGCAGCAAACGATGATGTTATCGAATATATATCACAAAATCTTGTGAGAAGAAGGAAGAAAGAACGAAGACAACGGGCGACACACGCCTGTTTGTTTCTCGAAATTAGGCGTTTTATTTAAAAAAAAAAAAGAAAAAAAACAAATAGGAATAAGAAAAAGAAAAGAAAAGAAAAAAAGGGAAACGAACGTCAGCTTTCGTCGTGGCAGCTGTCCCGATCGGTTTGAATCGAACGATCGTTCTCAGATTCACGCATGTTTGCCCCAAACCGGATATCACCGGCCTTGTCTTTACCGGCGCGATCGTTTTCTTTGGCCTTCGTTATGTCTGCCGCGAATCGCGTTTCCTATTTATCAAAATATGAATATAAAAAAAATATATCATCATCGGGTCGAGCAGTCGTCCTGGTTTCTCCCTAGTCGTTGTCTTCTCTTGCTTTATCTTTTTATAGATATATAAATATATATATATATATCGATACTTCAGAATAAGAAAAAAGAAATTGCAATAATATCTTTGGGATAAGATTTTGAACTCGTGTTTTTATTTTGTTCCTCTCGAATCTCTTCTTAAGTTGATGGTTATTAATTATTATCTTTATCGATCGTCCATTCTTCGTAGGATCATCTCCCTGTTTCTAAAGATCCACTTGATTCCAACGAATTTCGCCATACAAAAAATAGAAGAAGAAGAAGAAGAAGGGGTGCTGATAAATCCTATTTAATTATGTTCATAAAACCAGGTGAAGAAGTAGATGATGGTAGTGGTGGTGATGGTGGTAGTGGTGGTGGTGGAGCGTTTTTAACCGCCCTGGCATTAGCTTTCCGGCGGTCAGGCCGCTCGTCATCTCAAAAGATGATCTTTTCCTGACAAAGATCTATCGTCGTTACCGATAATCACGATTTCTCGGGACAAAAATAATATTTTTCTATCAACGATAGCTAGAGTAGGTGAGGAGGATAGATCTATGTTGTTGACCCTTGGGATGAAGTTAGTATAATCGATCGATCCTAAGGACAAGGATAATAGCGGTGATCGTGCCGCTGAAACAACGAACGGGGGCATTCCAAAGGCCTGTGCTTGCTGAAGCTTCTTTCTTTTGATTTTGTTGCCTTCTTTTTTTTTATCCTTGCGTTTCTCGACTAAAGTCTAAATTTATTTATTTCTTATTCCTCTTCTTTCCTTTTTATTAATATTTTCGTAATGACGAAAGTAGGCGTTTAAAAATATATCAAACTTTTACGATTAACGATAACGATAATATGATTAGAGCTTCGTGTTTGGTCACAACATTAGAATGATGCACAATATAACGTACACCCCGCACTGCAACAATACTTCACCACTTCACTTGGTGAGACACGCACGAGATACTTTTTCCGTATCTCCCTCTTCTCCTCCTTCTCCTCCTCTTCCTCCTCCCCCTCGTAACTGCTCCTCTTCTATCTCTTTCTCTTTCTCTGTGTTGCTGTTTCTCGCTGGCTTACGTAAGAGAACTTTTAGCACGTACGACCATTCGCGATTATTCCTATATACTCTTTGTCCTCCTACTCCTCCTCCTGCTCCTCCTCCTCCTCCTCTTACTACACTATCTACTCCTAAACTCCTCTCTCGTTTCTACTTTTCGCAACTCGACTTCTTCACACGCGCACCACCGTTCCAAGATAATTATTATTCGTTGTGTAAAATATTTCAAATCAATTTGATGGACAAAAATTGCAAATGGAATACAAAACACAATAGAAATTCACCGTCTATTGATTTGCTTCGAGGTTCCTTGAAAGATAACGATGATGATGATGATAACAGCGCACACCACCACCACCAACGTTGAACTTCGTTGGTAACACCACTACTTCCGATTGGTATACGCACCGATACCACCACCAATGGGAGACATTGATTTATTTTCTTAATTTCTCAACGATAGATCATCTTTACAATTTGGCTAGATTCTTCTTAGATTCTTTCCTCTCCCACGATTAATTAAAGTCAGTCAGTCAGTCAACCAATGTCTCCTCAACACGGTCTCCTCAAAGGCGGGGGGTACCCTCTCAATCGTAGCAAACAACAAGACTTTCTCAACCAAGGACTTGGTGCCAAAAAGAAAACAGCTGAATATTTCCTTTTAAAAATTGAAAAAACAGCAAGAAAACGAACTGGCTAGGCTAGAGCTGATCGGAACAGATCAGAACAGATCAGAAAAGATCAGAACAGGCCAGAGCAAAGCAGAGGAGAGCAGATATCGGACGGTACGCGTGCTTGGGTCGTACGACGACGCGACGTTCTGAATTTATTTGTCCGTCGTGCGGTGCGGTGCGATTTTTCTCTTTCTCTCTCTCACTCTCTTTCTTTCTCTTTCTGTCTGTCTTTCTCCACATCCCTCTCCTTTCTATGTAACGACGACGATGTTGGTTGCGTCGCTGCCGGCTCTACCAGATGCCGGCTTGCGCCAGTTCGAGCCAGTTTATTAGCCACAGTTACTGAATACAACGTTCCCGTGTTGCTGTTGCTGCTTCTTGGCTTGTTGTGTGGTTGGTAACCTCACCACCTCTCTTCCTTCCGTTTGACTCCTCAGTCTCTGTTCTGTTGCTATACTCTCTCTCTCTGACTATTACCACTACCACTACCACACACCATCACCACCACCACCATCACAAACGGTTCTAAATGATCCGGCAACGCTGTGCGCATTCGCCTTATTTTATCATGCTCGAGTGCATGCGGTGGGAGGGAGGGAAAGACAGAAGGAGAGGGGAGGAGGCGCGCTTGCTTGCTTGCTTGCTTGCATGTTCGCTTTTTTACTCCCCTCTTGTTTCCCCCCACCCTATTCTCTAATGCGCTATATTGTATGCCAAGTTTTGTTTTATAGCGCTTCCTTACCAAAACATACTTGTTTTTTCTTTTTCTTTTTATTTTTCCTATTCGACACCCGGTGGTGGCTGCTGCTGCTGCTGCTGCTACTGCGTTTTTATTAGCTTCTAGATGATGTTAAACAGATTTTTCAAAAACACGTTTCTATGCGTCCCTACTCCCCCCCCCCACCACGTAGTCTATATTTACACGCAAATTTTAATGCCAGTGCGATAAAAACTATTTTTTTTCTCCATTACCGATTGGTCAATCATTTTATACGAGTATCCAATCATAGCTTTCGTATTATTTTGAATTCGAATTTAACGGTTCCGAAAGGAATACTTTGCGAAACGCGAATATGTTGCGATCTCGACGAAAAAATAATCGAATTTTTTGTATTCTTTTTTCTTCCCCATTGTATTTCTGATAAAGATCGTCAGGAAATGATATATCTCGGTTTCAATTTGTGTTAGATTATAATTTATATAAGTATAATTCGCGTTATGTTTAAAAGAGACTTACGTAAAGTATGACTTAGGTATTTCGGTTGTGGTTTATCGGATTGGTATGCAAGACCAATTTCCGTTTATTTTCATCTGTATATTATTATAGGGTTTGCTTGGGAATACCGAAATGACGATGATGATTCTCTTTAAAGATTATTTTCCATGAGCAAATACGAAATCGTTTTACATTGGATAGTTAGCATATTGTTTCGCAATCTTGATAAAACAAAAAAGAATAAAAAAAAAGAAAGATAGAAATAAGATTGATTTCGTCAAAGCAAGAATTATGGAAATGTAAGATCGTAGCCAGTTTTATATATTCATATGACTTTTTCTGGTTTCGTAATTTTTGCAGATTGAATTAACTTCATCGTCGGTCTTATATATATTAAACGTTCGCAGCAAGACACGTACGATTAACGAGGACAAATTTACTTTTAACGTAGTTACAATTATTATAGATGCAAAGATAAAATAGGACAAGAAAAACAGTACACTTACATTGCCTCGGTCGACGAATAGGGACTTGTTCCATTTTGCATTATCAAATTTGACGACGACGATGACGATGACGATAGGGCTTCTAATGGAATCTTTAAACAGAAATTGAATAAAGATTTTATCTCTATGAGAATGGTCAGAGATTATGATATACAGTTAGTGAGTCTCACTGTATGTAAATAATATTATTTAAAGTATGTAAATACTTTAATTTTAAACATTTGCCAATACTTGTTGTGCGAAAAGTAGGTAGAGATAATCAAAGTTGACAGGATACCGAACTTTTTGATGGTTTTCTTTGTACACAGTTATAGGGGTGCAAAGACGAAAACAAAACTTACGTCGGATAAAATAGTGCAATCGTAACCAGGTTGATATTTGTCCTGTTCGTGGGGTGGTCGTCGTAGAATTTTATCCCGATCTTGTTTGTGTTTACGATCGGCTCCCTTTAATTTAAAAACTTTGACTTGGCAAGAGGCGGCATGCAATCTGGGTCCACCCGGTAATCGTGTTTCAACTTGAATTCGAAACGGTACACCTTTCTCGCCACCGTGTTTCTTTGGTGTAAATTCCGTGCTAATACAATTAACCTGGATAGAAGAAAAGGAAGGGAAACAAAATCTGCGATATAAAGTATAGGGATAAATATAATAGGATTCCCGTATACGTTGTCTCATCTTACCTTGATATAAACGCCAACCTCTTTGGTAGGATCCCACATGAATTCAACGCTATTACTGGACGGAGATGGTTGACAAACGTCTACCATACCATAACTAAGTGGTACGTCTACCTCGAGTAATCTTTCACCTGGTCTAGCACGTTGCCAGGCGAGCATTTGTTCACGCTCGGTGTATTGAAGACGCCTCTCGTGAAAACAAATACGAATTGTCGACTGAAACAGAAAGTTCGTATGTCCCTTCAGAGGCGTTGTAGTACCGTTTGGGAGACTCACATCTTTCGAACGTCGATGACACGCCGTTAAATTCACTTAACGAAACGTAATGACAAATATATATCTTATGATAGAACGAATAAGCTAGCTAAAATTATAAAATATGGTACAGGTACAAAACCAGCCGATCTCTTAAGCATATCACCGAATCGTTTTTGAAGATGCCGCTACCCAAACATAAGTGTATGTACCTAATGGGTTTTTAATCAAATAAACTCGCGACCGAGTACCTTCAAAATTTTTCCACGATAGGCCGATAGGTCCCCCAGTTTCTTCAATTTGACTTCATACGACTGACCTTGGTTTAAATAAGTAAGCGTTTCCTCGTTAACCTTCGTTGCAATGCTAGTGGCCGCTGCCAGGACGTATTGGAATCTGACAAAAAGACAATTTTTTATTCGTTATCACGTGTCAACGAAGAACAAATATTTCTTCTCATTCCTCTTTTAATGTTGATTATTTTTCTTAGCTTTGACATTTGATTTCCTTACCGACAATCCTCGTTAAATTCGTTCCCTTGTTGGGAGGATGAAGAAACGTGATTTCCGGAGGTCGAAGTCGCCGGATATTCCTCGTTACTCGAATAAAGCAACTGATGAAGACTAGCCGCTGCTTCTGCTGATGTTGTTTGTCCATTGTTGCTGTTGTTATTATCCGTTTTGATTGCACCGACGTTGTTGTTCGCAACATTGTTCGTAACTGGTCCTCCTGCGTTTATTGCTCTCTGAGTCACGTGATTTAAACTGCAACAACAGACATTTCCTGTTAATTACTATAATCATCCAAGACAACAATTTGTCACGATCTCTATCAACTAACACACCAACTCACTATAAATTCAAAAAATTTGTTTTCATAGTTTCTCTTTCACATTTTACACAGGATCCTATATACAATTAATCTTTAAAACGATTTGTTCTGATTATCAGTTATCTCGTTCAGATAATATAACGTAGCAAAATTATATTTGGAAGTTGATTAATTTAGGATTTTGGCAAGTTAGATGATTTAGGAAGAATTCTAGGGGAAAATTTTTCCTTTTAACATTACTACTACTAACAGTACTTAAAGTTAATGACAGTTAACTCATTTTCTCGAAGCGCAGATAATTTCATAAGACGAGGCGTGGAATGGCGAGGGGGACAGAGGGGAGGAATAAAGAGTTGACCCGAAGGAGTCAGAAATATACGACGATGATAACAACGAACGGGTTAGTTCGTTCGAGTATTTATCAAATTATTTATCAGTTTCTTTTTACTTTGCAGGGGAGCTCGCGCTCTTGGTAAATTCCGTTAGATTTTTTCTCTGATTTTTTTTTCTCTCACTCTATCTCTCTCTCTCTCTTTCAGTAAACTATTTTCTTTTCTTAATCTTATCATAATCATTTTCATATTTTGCCAACGAGTATTTTGATTACTTACTTAGAATTGTTGTGTTGATTTTCCGGTGACGGTGCTTCCTGTTTGAAGACCGATGGAAAGGCGAGTAAAGCTTCGCTGAAAATATTAATAATATTTTTCTATTTTTATCATTTTTTTTCTTTATCTCTTATAGAAGAAGTAAAATGGCGTAATTAAAAGAAATTACGAGGGAACGCGTATATTTGCAGTCGCGTGATCGGAAAATAAGAACAAGGTGCGAAGTCGAAAGTCGATAATGGCGGATTAAAAATCGTTCTAATAAAAAATTAACGATTATTTTATATATATATATATGGTTTTTTAGTTTTAAATGACTTTAACTATCGACTAATGATCGTAAATCTATCACCCCTCCCCTTCCCTCTCTCTCTTTATCCGTATATTTCTTTTTTTTTCATAATTTAACTCGTTGTAAATGGAAATGAACTTGATTTAAGCGAGTCACCTTAGAAAATTCATCAATTAAAATTCTCTTAACGTTTTTATCCTTAGTTCGATAGAATGTAGATAAAAAAAAAGAATTGTCAGTAACAAAATCAGAGAGAGAGAGAGAGAGAAAGAGAGAGAGAGAGAGAAAGGAATCGATGTGATAAAAACTGGAATCAGTAAGGTCAGTCAAAACTGGAACGCACTAGTTCACCGGTGTGTTTTACCGTCTTTGGTATCGCAAACCCTGTAAAAGATTTTTTATAGCAAACAATGCTAACGTAACGAAGATAAATATAATTTGCGAATCAGGTAAAAATAGGAAAATTTATTTTCTACCCGCGTGAGTTTCTACGACGAAATGTAAATAAAATAAAAAACCCTTTAACACTAGATTTACAGGATGATTTTGTTCATTATTTTTTAATGACTTACAAATATTGCTTGAATAAAGGGTTGAGTAAATTAAAGAGAAATTAATATTAATTATACTAAATTATTATTAATATTTACTTATACTAAAAATCAACATATTGGTTTTTAATAAAAATTTCACAAACGAGTCAAATTTGCCCAGCCCATAAATTTAGTGTTAAAAACAAAAGTTGACGCGCATGTTTCTCGATGATAATTTTAATCTGAATGAATTATAACAAACGAATCGATTGTTTTTTTTTCTTTCTTATTTCCATTACTTACCCATTTTTTATATATTGATGCATCCTATCCCACCCCCACCCCTAAACAATTAAAACGAATTCTCGTTTTATCTTATCTTTCTCGATTGATTGATTGATTGATTGATTGATTATTATCGTATTTATGAACAATTATTTCCAATCGATTAGACCTTTTTTTTTGTTTTCACTTTTAATAGTAGTTTCTTTCACGAGATCTCATCGTTTTGTAATCAGAATCACGCACACGCGCACATATACATACACACATGTAGTGTTTTTTCCGAAAATTTATTTATACGAAGATGATCATTATTTATGTCACTAAAAATACGTGACAATTAATAATAAATCGATATTATTATCGAATATTATCGAAATAATGGGAAACGTTTGGAAATGTTAGATTTCCACGTGCACTCTCTATCATCACATCAGCTGATCTCACTGACAGTTCTTCTTTCGTACACAGCACACATTTTCTTTCTTACACTCGTTCTATTTCTCTCTCTCTCTGTATACTCAGACGATTTATGATTTGTTTAAATAACAAAAGTTATATACGAGGACTTTGATTCGAGTTTCATTTTTTCTACGTACGTAAATATTTTTCAAAAAATTATATAAATATTTAATCAAATGATTTTTATTAAGTGTTCATGAGAAACGTGTATAAGGTGCATATGCATACAAAACACATTTTATTTGTTAACGAAATAAAACAAAAAAATAAAAAAAATAAAATAAAAGAATTTTCCACGTGTCTTCTTCGACGTAATATAAATATTTTATTATCATAAATATGTATATATATACCCCCCATTCGTTTATCTTTTTCTTTTCTATACGCTCGATTGTCTATAAAATGATAATATACTCATTCCGATAATGGCTGCTGTATCCTGATTAAAAAATTTGGTGACTATGTCGCCGGTACGACGTAATGCCAACGACTGCGTCTGGTTTAAACCGGATTTCTTGCTCAAAGCTAGTTTTGACGTCTCTCTGTGCACACGGTTCGATCAAGATTCGATTCCACCTTGATTATATGTCAGAAATCTACCTTATCGACCTACAGTATTACTTATCCATCGTCGGTAACATATCGACCGCGGAAGAAACGATCGCGCGAATTTTGAAATCTTTTATCAATTAATCTTATCAATGAAATTCGAAACGTTTCGAAAAGTTAGATGATATTACCTCATGTTATAGGAGGCAACAGCTGTAGCCAGATCCGAGGCAGCAAGAGCGGACAATGATCCGTCAAAGTCAGCCAGATGTTCCGCGAGTTCTTCCACCTGTGTGGACCAACCTTGACCGGAACCATTGCTTCCGATAGATCCTACAAGTAGAAAGGTTTATTTGAATATTTTCTTCTCTTTTTTCTTCGTCTTGTTTTCTCAGCCTAAATAATCTAAGGGAAAATAAAAATAAAAAATGATCACGCAAATGAAAAAGTTAACGAGCATCTGTCCAAATATTATAACTCGAATCATACCGATTTGAATATTATTATCGCAATTAGGAGCATGATATTGATGATGCATTGAACCGATTCTCTCTTTGATATCTTGAGTGGGGGGGTAACGACGTCTGTTTTTTAATGTTATCGGGGAATAACGTCGACTATCGAAATACGGCACCCTTGATCTTTCAACTTCACTCCACTTCATTCTACTTGACACCGTATAGCAAGATAATAATATAACAACAACAACAACAACAACACCAAAATAATGTACTTAATTTTTCTTATAATTTTTAAACCCTTTGGGAGAAATTTGATCACAATTAGAAAATATAAACTGCCCGTTGGATTTTCTCTTTCTCCTTTCAACAGTGAACTAATCTGCTCGATACACTATGTACTCGAAGCAAGAGTTATCATTACGACTGACCACGTGGGCGAAAAGGCGTCGGATTTATACCAAAAAGTACTGCGATACTTTTCAAACAGTTCAAAGAGATTAAAGCTTCGAGCATGGACAAACAGTTATACTAACACGTTAATACATTTATTCAATTTCGCATAAGTTTTTGCAAATTGTAACTGGAATTCGTACGTATCTCGTGTATCTGAGATACCGATTAACTGTTATAATGCAAAGAAGTGATTATAAAATATTGACTGTTGCTACGACAATGCAATTGGGGTCGTTTGGCCACGACCTTTAAGATGATGTATCTATAACAACTTAAAGATAATGACGAATGACTCGAAGCTATTGTATGGAACATTAGTTGGTAAGAAATGAATAATGTAATATAATGATTTTCTATAAAGGAAATATAATTATTCGTATTGTCAAAATCGATGATCCTATCTCGAGGATTTTAGGAAGATGTTTCATCCTAGTTTCGTCGCGTTGCATCGCATTGCGTTGGGGAGGAAGATGCCAATTTCCATTATGCGAAACGAGATTTCACGTGTACTCGTGTATACGTATACAAACACACACATACACAGGGATACGTCGATAAACGTTCCCACATACATACGTACAACATATATACATGCATGCATACATATGCAACACGTTAGCGTCTGGTCGTTGGTAAATTCATAGATGCGAGTAGAATTACTGGAACGTTATGACGCTAAGACGTAGTCGTAGTCATCGTCATTCGGTAAATTGATAATTGACCTGTGGAAGATAGCATCATCGTAAATGCTTCAACAATGTTGAGCCGTTTGATGAGGCTCAAGAAGGAGGAGGAGGAGGAGGAGGATGAGGAGGTACAATAAAGCCAATACAGGTGATTTCATTCTAGATAGAATAAAAATAAAAATAATCTTTTCTGAGCATACTGACCGTCTCTTCTAGCGTGTTTCCTATCGAGCTCAGAAACGTGCTGTACACCAGCAACAGCAGACTCCTCGGTAGCACCAGCACCAGCAGCAGCAGCAGCTCGACGTTTTAAATTGTTATGTTGTGATGGACGATTGTTAGTTTGCTCGGAAGACGAAGACACGTGACGACGTGGTGTTACGTTGTTCGAGTCTATTTGATCACCCTCATCCGAACAATTTTTCATCGCGTTTTGCTTATCTTGCCACAACGTGGTATCCCGTGAATCGTTATAACCGACCGATGTCTAATCACAAATAACAGAATGATGATATATCAAATTAAGAAAAATAATATTTTTCGAGAATATTTTGATGTTGTTGACTTACTTGTTGAGCAACGATTCCTCCATCGCATCTGTTCGGGTGATTAGGCGATGATAATTGTTCGTAAGACGGCGATGGAGTGCCGGTAAACCACATGGCTTCGTTCAGGGTTTCCGTACCGCCATCCATTATGATTTGGAGCTCCATTAAGCGGCCTCAGGGATTATTATATCAATGCTACCGTGATAATATACCCGAGATTTCAAATTTTATCTAGCTTATCCTCTAGGATATATAATAAACTTAGTTGAAAGAAGAAGAAGAAGAGTAAGAATAAGTCGGAAGAAAATGCAGAAATCCGTTGGTCTTGTTGTATTTTCTTTTAATCAACATAATCGATTATCATCACAACGATATTTATTGCGAACGAGGTTGGGGCCAGGAAGATGAATTTTGATATAGTTGCGATTATTAATCCAAGTCGCATCTCTCTCTCTCTACTTTTTTATTCCTGTCTTTCTACGTTTGATCAAAAGTTACTTACAACTTTGATTACATCGAGTATTTGATTTAACTTCCGTTTATTATTTCGAGTATCTTTGATTTTTTCTTCCTCCGGGTCTTAGGACACTCCTTTGGAAGCGAACGGAAACGCATCACCCGACAAACTCGTAAAACTTTTGATGGTGGTGGTGGTGATAATGGTGGTGATGGTGGTGGTGATGATGTTTGCGCTGCGAGTATTATTATATTTTCAAGAAAATTTGTATAACTTTCCCTTAGAACATCACGAAGAAGCTGTTGTACAGTTTCTTGATGCCGGTTGTCTCGCGCTGCCGATGTGTTTCCAAAAGTGCGCAGCCCCGCGACTTGAGCGACAAAAAACGTGAAAAGACGACGAACGCGTCTTCGAATACCATTGCCACACCTTGGGTGCAATGCATCTTGTTTCTTCTAAAATTCTTTTTCGTCTATTTTTGGTTTCCTTTTCTTTTTTTGTTCTTCTTTTTTTCTCTTGTCTTCTCTTCAATTTTTATATTTCCTTCTATTATTTTATCTATAATCTTTTTTTTATTCGCGCAGTATTAACACAGATTTCTTTTTTTCCCCCTCTCTTTTTATACTCCTCTATATCTGTTTTTTTTATTTTTTCTTCGATTATTATCTTTACTCTATTATGACGATTATTATTATTATTATTATTTATGATTAATCTTGCAAGTCAAAACGTACAATAATATCTCCGACAAGAGACAAACGACGATAGTTCCCTATTATATAGTTCTTTTTTTTTATTCTTTTATTTCTTTTTTTTTTTTTTTGTTTTTTTTTTTTTTCGTTTTATCTAACGACTATTGCTCACACATTGGATAGTGTCTTGTTTGTCAAAGGCCTCTGCCTCCTCACGTTATCACCACATTTTCAAAATTCTTCGCTCCATTACGCTAACGAGAAAAAAAACAAAAACCAATAAAAACTCTCTCTCTCTCTCTCTCTCTCTTTCGAAATGGGACCGAGAAAATGTTCTCCCGTGCTTTTTGTCGGCACCAATCACTGACACTCGTCAGATCTATCCTTTCCACGAATTCCGATTGATAATAAAACGATCCTATTTCTTCTTCGCGTGGCAAGCTGATGATTTTCTTTCCGATTTCTTATTATTCGGAATTAAATATCACCAGGATGTTTTTCTAACGTAATCCTTTTCGACAAATTATTATTCCTTTTTAATATTATTATAAAAAAAAAGAAACTATCAAAGTCTTTCGAAAAGCAGGAGCCAGTAGATAGCCATTCAGTCGATATTATTATTAATTTGTATTTAGGTGACAACAACAGCAGGACACAGTCAACAGAATTTCGTTGATTTAATTTTCACTAATGTAGCCTCGTCGTATTTTTTTGTATAAATATTCGAAAGATAAATCCGTGCTTTTTCTTTTTATTTTTTATAGATAGAAGTAAGAATGATATCGATCACTTAGATTTGATGAACGATTCTGATGATACTGTCTACGAGGAGAGTTTTCGAATGAGTGTGCAACCGTCGTTCGTTTGTTCGTTCGAAAAGAACAGATCTCCAATGGTAACGTAACGTATTAAAAGGCTGACCAATAAGACGAGAGCCCGAGGGTCGAGACGATCGTCAATTGGAATCACTCAGTGTTGATGAGCAAAATACGACTCTGTTCTATATATTATGGAAGTCCTCCGCGTCTTTCAACTTGCTCGGCTTAATTCTTCTTTTCTTTTATTTTATTTTATTTTATATTCCTTTTGCGAATCCGTATCGTTTTACTGGTACCTGTTGCTGCTACTGCTGCTTCTGTTTCTACCGATGACTATGATAAATAGCATGAAAAAAAAATAAAAGAGAGACAGAGGAATATATGCGAAGCGTCGTTTTGTTTGCTATGCAGATTAATTATTTTCTCGTAACGTTATCTCTGATATCGAGCACGAAAGAACTATGCTATAGGCTCGTTAGACCCCCCACTTCTTTACTTCCTTTTTAAATTTCTTCGATCGTTTCCTCTTAACTTTTCTTTTGAATTTTCCTCGAAAATCCTTTCAACAAGACGACTGCAATATCTGTAACAGAAAGAAACAAATTCATTCGGTCGTATTAATTAATAAACCTCACCTTACCCCACCCCATCATCATCATCATCATCAGGAATAGTAAACAACGTTATTTAATAATATTTCATTTATTGTAAATGTAACAACACGTGATAATAATATCGATCTATCAGTGAAAAACAATGGCACCCACTTTATCGGACGATTTTCTTCGAAAATTTTCCGTCCCCTTTTTTCTCCCCCCTCTCTCTTTCTTACAGCAAAGCAAAATTTGCCTTCTTGCAACACGTCTCCGGTGAATCGTGAATGATTCGACTCCCATAAACGTCTCGTGTATCTCAAGTTTTTCACTGATTGAAGTCAATTCGATGGGTCATCGTTTCCCTCTACGTATGTGTATACGCTATTCGCTTATACGAAGAATAAAATGTTCGTGGAATAAATATATTGTTTGTAGCGTGCACGAATGCATAGAAAAGATTACTCCTCGGATCTTTTGTTAATAAAATTATACTAATATTCGCGAGAAAGAATGATTTCAACGCTAAATGAGACGAACAAGTAAATATTAATTATGATTAAGTATAAAAATAATCTGTTTGTTTAGTTTATCCGTCGATTCTTCATCATTTGTGTTTCTTTTTTTTTCCCCTTCCCTTTCCTTTTCTTTCCTTTACCCCCCCGCCTGCCTCCCCCGACCACCGCCACTACCACAAACATTTCTAAGATTTAATTTCAGTTGCATCTCACGTAATAGCATTACTGTTGTATCGTATCGTTACACGTTTATGATTGTACTATAGCGAAAATAAGTAATAACATATGGAAAGGCGTAAGAAAAATGATTTATCTTGTGTTTCTTCGACACGTTCGTTACTTTATTATTAACAAGGTATGCAAAGTAGGTGATATATAGACGAAACGAATCTAAACACAATAGAGAAATAAGAATTTCTGTATAATCGTGGAAATACAAAAGCTTCATTGTACAAGGAAGCAAGCACACAAATGTTAATGCAATACATCATCGTATATGCATGTACGCACTCATCTAAAGAAGATGAAGAAGAAGAAGAAGAAGGAAATAGGAGCAGATGCTGAGGGTTCAAAAAAACGGTGTAAATTATACAAATACACCAAGGTCACTCTCGTATTATTGGTCACAACGCGATTGTGCACAAAACACGTTTCTCTTATTTAAGCTCTCATTTTCTTGCACTTGCTATGATAAACTGGTCGTAAGATGGATTGAATACATGAAACGTTGGTCGAAGAATATTGTCAATCATATTTGAATAATTGATTCGACGTTTTTACGTTGAATTTCTTTGGACACCTCTTTACAAGTTTCTTCCAATATTCCACTCCAAACCTGATATCTATGATTAAGTCCTGGAACCGCGTGTAAAATCCCATTGGATCCTAAAACACCTGTTTTCTCGTTAGACACGCCGTAAAATATTTTTCCTACTCTGGAATGAAGTAATGCCATTGCACACATCGGGCACGGTTCCATCAGTAAAAACACCCAACACCCGGTACATAAATACGGACCAGATTTTTCCTTCGAATTTATATTCACGTTCGAGTTTGCCTTTTTAGAACCGTTATTTCGTCGGCCTTGTAATTTCCATTTGGCATCGAACGATCCAACATTTGGAATTCTTACGTTGGGCAACAATGTTTTTGGATAACAAAGCGGCGCGTGTTCCTCGTACTTTCTTTTGATCATTTTCATTCTTTTATCAAAATTATCATAATTCTTTTTGTCATCGGGTACTTCAATAATATCTTTATTAGAATATAATTTCCAAGCACCACCGCCGTGTAATTTAGCTACCAAGTCTATGGCCAACATAGACGCGTGCCACATTGGGTGTTGATCAATTTTCGATGCAGCTATGGCAAGTATTCTACCATCGTTCTCAGGATCTACTATTACCGCGCTGCCATTGCAATTATCATTACCAATAGCTTCCAATTTAGCTGCAGTTATAGCAACGCTCATATACTTTTCTATTCCTTCTAATTGATCCTCGTTGAAAATCGAACCATCTATCATTGCCTCGAGAAAAGGATCGGGATGAAATCTCAACGGCCAAATCTTTGACGCACGTGCAGCCTGCGTTTTCGATTTTGCACTGGTTCCTGGAACTTTGATAACTCGCAAATCATCTTCTAAAATAGACAGATCAAATTTTTTATCTTTTAGAAATGACTTTAATCTATCCTGATTCGATATATTATCGTCATTTAAATCGAATGATCTCACGGGTGCTAGAAGAATTTTATTGGCCGAGCAACGTTTCAAGTGATCGAAATATGGCAAAATAGTCGATATGCTTTTAATAGCTGTTGCTATATTCTTCTTTTCCTTCAGGATACCCACGTAAGCGTCGATCGTGGGAAGATCTTTCGTTATTTCTGGATCTAGAATTGGTTTAGGTGTCCAGGTTCTTCTGACCAATTCCATCTTGCACTCCTTGCTACTCCTTGCCGTGGTATTCGACATTTTTTTTTATATTTTCCCCCTGAAAATACGCTTTGTCTTGATTTTTCGTAAGAAGTTTCATATTTTCGTCCATCGTTTATAAATATACATAGTTAACAATTTTATTTCATTAATATGATATCAATAAATCAGGATATAATTCATGTTTTCTATTTTTTTTTTGACTTACAATTAATATATTTTTATAATTATCAGTAGAAATAATATTGTTTTACGTGTGATATAAGATGGAAACTCGTATAGATAAATGATTGGCAAAGAAATATAAGGGATAATCCAGGATGATCGGTTTGCGAGAAAAAATCTCTAATCCGAGCACATGTACGTGCTTCAAAGTAGTCGAAACGATTTTAAATTGCTGTCAACTTAGGCCACGGTCGGATCGATTGTCGGAGTTAAGTATAATTGTGTTGTAACGTCGTATAGCTCGTGCTAAGAAGAAAATATGCTTTTCTCTTTCTCGCTCGCGAACAAATTTACTATGAATAATACTTTTTTTCTTTTAAACTCGCGCAAAATGTATAAACTAGATATCGTTTATCTATTTTTAGCACGATAATTAATCCGTCAACAGAAAATCCTATGATTCAACGTTAGTTCTAAAAAAGAAGATGTTAATTATCGCGATAATTCGTTCCAAATGATTTTTTTTTTTATGCGAGACACGTGAAATTAATTATTTCCTTCTGAACAAAATTGATGAGAGTTCATTGAGAACGATATGCAAAAGTACATTATTAATTAATAATCGTTAAATAGTTAGTTGATAGTTAATAATTTAATAGATGGTTAGAGTTAATAGTTAGTTAATAATCGTTAAGACGACGATAAAGTGAAAAAAAAAGAAAGAACAATTTGCTTTAGATCAGAATCGATGGTTAACGTGCATATATATTCATTTAAATTGAGCGCCATGATTGACGTCATTCAAGATGGCCGGGTTATGGCACATTCGCGAGGCGTGCTTCTTATATAACGGAAAAGGAAACAACAAGCGGTTTCGCGCGACATGCCAAGCACAAAATCCAAGTAAATGCAGGTTTGTTTTTATTATATTTGCGATTGATTCTTTAATCGAATCGATCTGTCGAAGATAAAAAGTACAAAATCTAACTTTACACGAGAAATAACCTATCCGTAGATACGATCTAGTAAAATAATTGAAGAATATAATAATCGAAGAAATTCAATAGTACATCGAGTTCACGCGGCCAATATGTCCACGTCTGCTGGCCTTGAAACTAACCGCGTGTCAACCTAATCTTCATACGTTCACGAATCCAATTGGAAGTAAGTAGAATACATAGTTTTAATAATCCAACAATATTACCGATAATTCTTTTATTCACGATTAGCAAATCCCAATTCTGTAAATGCAGGAACTATTGTGTGTATCAGGTAAAAGAGAAAATAATATACTTACTCGTTACTATTCGCGTACACGAATGATGATCCTCCTCCTTCGTTGGGTTCCTTGTGTGTCTATAGCTTTATGGCGATCTTGAATTTCTCTTATGAGAAAACGAGGTGGAAAGAATAATTATTCTCTCTTTTTTATTTTCACGACCAACAACCGACGACAATGATACTTATAATCCAAAAAAGAAAAAAATCCGTAACACAACGATTACGAAGATGAACGGAAGGAGACAACAATGGCCCGTCGTCCTTGGTAAAAAGAATACTTCTTATGCACACTGGGGAAAAAAAACAAAGACACCAATCACGATTCGAATCGCGTTGCACTGGATGCAACGTTAAGGGATTCCTTGCAGTATGATGCGTTTAAGGAACGTCTACTTTACGCCTATCTTTTTCCAAGAGCTTACGGTTTATCGTACTTACGATCGGAACGCACTCTCGTGGCCAAATTTAAAAACTCGACACGATGTTTGTAGGTAGGGTAGGGTAGAGATTTGTTGGGGGGGTGAGGAGGAACTTCTTCTATCTCTATCTCTATATTTCTCTCTCTTTCTAGTTCTATCTCTATCTCTACCTCTATTTACTAATTCTATCCCTTTCTCCTATTTTATTTTACTATCATTTTTTCCTTTCTTTCAACTACGTCGAACAGGTGTGTTATTAGATGCAACGATTCAAATTGAATATACATATATATATATTGCATGGTTTTTATATTTATTTGTATTGTTAGGGTGAACCAAAAAGTGTTCGTGCGATTTTCTTTTTAAATTAAATATTTTACTTGCATATGAAGTACAGGTAAAGCACTGTAAATGTAATTTCGTGTTGCAGATGGGTTACCTGTAATTTTATTGATTCTTCCTAATATCATCAGTAATAGAACTGATGTAGTAATCTTCTATTTAATTCTAATATTAAATTTTCAAGAAAAGTTAGCATACGTTTCGAAATGTTCTTTATACGCTAATGCCGCGTCGTACAAATATTCCATGTCTTTCTGTAAGAGAAACATTTTCCATTGATATTTCACAGATATATATATATATATATATGTACATAAATAGGTTTTTTAGGAAGATATTTATCGTACTTACGATAGATCGAATGAAATCCGGTCTGAATTGTCTTACCGTTTTAATTGCTAAACAAATATCGCATTCCCTTTCAAGGGCCATTCTTTCTAAAAGAAAACTCATTGCCAAATAAATACCGCAACCTGTTACACCGTCGCTAAAAAATAATATATACCTATTAGATCTTTTTTATATTTATTTAGAAGAGAAGAAAAAAAATGATGAAATAAGATCTAAACGAATCGTACTGGCATAGAACTGCTGTAGGACTTTTGATTCTAGTAATTCGACCAGCTGCTTGCCACAATGTTACCAAAGTTATTACAGATGGTGGATCCTTATTTTTCCCAGCTTCCCATTGTTTGCAAGTTAATATCGTAACTGGTTGTTTCCTCGTAGATTTCTAAATAAAAAAGAAAAAAAAAACAACGCAATATAAACGTACGAACTTTTGATTCCATCGTAATAATACCAATCCTTTTTCCACTGATATCAATTACCTCCGAGTTATCGATAAGCGTCAATTTATTAGACTCGTAATAATTCGTTTCCGAGAGTTCTTTAGATATTACATTTATATAAGGTGTTGGATTAAATTCTTTACCTGGTACCAAGGGACAACAAGTCTGAAAAGGGTAGATCAAGTTTTACGTTATTACATGTTCAATTTAAATTTGTAATTCTATTTTTATAAGTAATAGTTAGTTCCAATTAGTGATGCTATTACTAACGGGATCATCAGGATCAGGTGGTTGTAAAACGACGATGAGTTCAATTTTAAATTCGGCAATCATTCTCCAAAAATCACCGAAAGTCGATGGCATTGGTAATTGACTCGACAAGTATTGATTTTGTTCTTTGAATCCATCTACGTAAATTGCAGCTATGTAATAGCTTTCCTCGTCATGCACTGGATGTCTTTTTAAATATACTTGCTTTATTCTGTCTAAAAAGTATACGAACGATAATAATAGTATGTTAATAATTATATCGAGTTACACATAATGATTTATTTAAAATTATTATTCGTTGAAAATAATAATCTAACTTGATACTAATTCTGGATATCTATTCTTAGCTAGATTAGATTCCGACAAGGAAGTTTGTGAAACGGGTGGCCTAAGGACTTCGTATTGCCATGCAGTATCTTCTATTCTACAAAAATATATACCTAATTTTATATATTTATAATATATAATTAATTATTATATATATATATATATATATATATACACCTTCGAAATTGTATTTCTAATTGTTTCTTCAAATCTTTGATTTTTGCTGGCAATGCATCGTTGCAAGGTAAAGAAGTTGATAAAGAGAGTAAACAATCTATTAAAACTAAATGAACGAACAAATATTGTTGCTTATTGTCTACCATATTGGCTCTTCCATTTCTGATCGATTGCATTTCCGAAAAAACGTTGACGACCTATAACAAAAAAAGAAATCGATCCTATCATCAGAAACGTTGAATTATTTTGTTAATTTTTCTTCTTTGTTTTTTGTTTGGACTTACCCCTTCGGCTGCTGCACGTCTCAAACAAATGTCGCATAAAATGATTGTACCGGTTCTACCAATACCAGCGCTACAATGAACTACCATTGGTCCGTTTTCAATGTTTTTAGTCAATATTATTTTTAAGAAAGTTCTAACGGAATGTATGTAAATCGGTACACCATGGTCTGGCCATGCTGTGTAATGCAAATGTTCGATCTGGATTATAAAAAGACGATTTAAACAACGTGGAAAATGATCTTTACAAAATTAGATTTATCATTTGAAAAATTTCACCCATTTTATCTTATCCTCATCGAAGATTCGATTTACCTTACGAGTTTCGTCATTACACGTTACGTAAAAGATTCTAAAAGTATAGTCGGCGAAAACGTTGTGAGTTGAGCTAAAAACCATTATGTCACCGTAATTCTTCTTTTTACCAATGTTAGGCCAATATTGTTCACACTTGATCTATGAGAAATCGATGTCAAACTTTTAACGCAACAGTTTTATTAGAATTAGGAACAAAAGTTCGTGCATTTATTTTTGCTCTTTTAAATTAATATTCCCAAAGTAAATTGTACGAAAGAAAAGAAGAAGAGATAAAACAAATGCAGTTTGGAAATAACGTTTTAACGCAATAAACGCGCTAACTTTTGCTTCCACCCAAGTAAAAAAAACAACCAACCTTTCCATTTTCGATTAGATTAGTTAGCATGCAAATAACAAAGACATTTTCTTGCCAGATCATACGCCAAAAATCTACAATCGTGTTTGCTTTCGGTCCTTGAGTAGCTATGTAACGTTTTTCCTTTTTGTAACCCTATTGTTTGTTTGTCCCCATGTAACACATTTGAAAGTAAATCAAATTCTATCATCGATTACAAGTTTCTCTACGATGAGAATAATTTTTTAATGAAATCATTCTCTTTTACCTTGATGTAATTGGCGTTGATGTAATCGGAGAAAGGGTCATCCTCGAGTTTCTTCAATACCACACGTGTTTCGTCATCTACATATATATATATATATATATATAATTAAATGTTTTTATTCAAACCGCTAAAAATGAATTTAAATATTATCTACTTACATGCTGTAAGATTTGCATAACGATTTTTTAATTTATTTTGCGGTAATTTGCCGTAATCCCAGGACTTCGTTTGGCCTCTTGGAAAAGACTTGAAAACAAATCATTTTTTTTAATTAATATAAAATATGAATAATTGAATATTTAATATAAATATAATATAATTTAATTATAAATGAAAATTGAATAATTACATATTGTATTAAATAATATATATGTTCGGGTTTATATAAATATATACATTTTTAATACATGATAATTAAAATAAATATTATCAATTATTTAAATAATAATATATATAAGCCAACTGGATATCTGGAATACTATAAGTGATGTGAACAAATGAGTAAAACTTATCTTTCTTGACATTAACAGATACGTTATCTGACGTTAATAGTTTTTACAGTGAAACTTTTTAGGCGACTGTAACGATAAAATTGAATAAAACGAAATGAAAATAAGAATAAGAGAGAGTAAGATAAAACATACAGTCAAACAATATTAAAAAATGTTCTAGTGTAGTGTTGTATAAGTATGTGTGTGTTTATGCATGTAGAATACGTTTAACAATTGTAAGGGTATGTTTAAACAATTGTATGTATTAGTAGAGAACAATACAGTGTTCGATATATTTTAAATAATTGTTAATTAATCGAAAAAATTGTATATTGTAGTTTAGGAGCACGGTGTATGTGTTAGACGAACGTTGTTCTTCGAAAGCAAACAATAAACTGACAGGTGTGTTAAGAAAAACAACATTGAACACAGCAGTCAGTTTATTGTTTGATTTCGAAGATGAACGTTTTTCTGACGTATACACCGTCGTTTTAAAAAACAATATACATTTCTAACGATTAATTAACAATCATTTAAGATACGTTGAATATTTCAATACACTCTATTAATATTTATTATTGTTTAAACTTGTTTTAACGTTTTAGCACCAGTAATTTCTTTTTTTTCAATTGATAACTTTCATCTAATGAACAATAATTAATGAGAGAATTTTTAAATTGATTTTTATAGATGACAATGGGCCAGTTTAACGGTGAATTTCGAAGAAGACGATATACTCGGTGCTTCTAAATTACGGTGTACATATTTTTTTGTTGAATTGTTTTAGATAAATATATGTACGTTATTAAGAATACCTCATATTGTTGATCCAGTAATCCCAATTTAATCGCATTTTTTACATAATCCTCAAAATCTTTCACTTTAATTGTCGTCGTAGTTGAATCATTAATTTGAATATTGTCAACCAAAAGCGGAAATTTGTCTCTACTACGATTAATTGAAGGAGATTTTTCCGATAAAATCGGTGAAGTGGGTTTAACTTTTTGTACATTTTCGTTGGTCTGTTGTATGATCTCGTTCAAAGGGAAAATATTAATACGCAAATTTCTTTCGTTGTATCTACAATTTCGATTGAAATATTATTACATTTGTAATTAAGTAAAATAAATAGTATTAGAGAGAAAAAAGGTGTTACGTTACCTTCGACGAAGATCAAATACGAAGAAAAATATAACGATAAGTATAACTACCAAATAAATTGGCCAAATCACGTAAGATTTGGTTAGGTATAAAAAAAGATTGCTTTTTAAAGATAATAAAAGCGTGATATTTTCTCCTTTAACTATCACGTAAATCGTATAAAAATTGTACGATACGAATGGACAATTGGTACCCTCTCCGTAATTTTGATTATCACCTACTGAAAATTCTTTTCCGGAATATTGATAGGCCTGGCATGAGGAACGAAGAAGATTGTTTTTTTTTTTGTTTAAATTAATTTCTACGTTAAATAAATTGTTTTAATAAAACATAGGTATAAAGAAGAGTGTTTTTTAAACTTACGGGAAAACTGGCAGCTAACCAAGCAATTTCGTTATATGTAATATTTATTGATTTCATTAGATAATCGTTCAATTTGGTATACCTCTTGCACGGATGTTTACCCTTTATTACAATAAACATTTGACTATCTTTAGTGACGTTCAAAAGTCTTGGAATTTTTAACAGTATCGTCGTATTGCTTTCGATCATATAATTTAATTGATCACTTTCAAATGTTATAGAATCAGGTGTACGTATCTTGGAACTTGTCATTTCACTCGTTTTATTTTTAATTGTTACAGCCTGTATACTTATATTATACGTAGTAGAAGATAATAAAATTATTCTATACTTGTATATTTTTTTATATTTTTGGATTTGATGTTTGTAAGTTTTATTTCTTTCGAATTTCAAATGATTTTCTCTTAAATTATTTTCGATCATTTGTACTTGAATGAGAAATTTATCGATCGGTGCATTTGTTTTCCAGGGATGAGGCCAAGTCAAATTGATTATACCTTTATGATCATTTATAATTGTTAAATATTTCGGTGGGTCTGGTATTGTTGCTAAAAAAAATACAATTTTATCAAGTTAAATTTGTTCTTAATCGATTCTACATATATACATATTATTATTATTATTATTATATCATATACGTAATTATACCAAACGTTTTTGGATCGTAAACAGTGTTGAAGGGCTTTCCAACAGTGATTGCATTTTTAGTATATCCCGTCACCTACGAAATTGTAAAAAAGAAACGTTCGATAAATTTAACACACACACATATAATCCTATTAAATATTTATTTATTAATCTAAATAATATTTTACGTACGGTTATTGTGGTATATACATTAGCCGTTAATACGATTTTTAAACAGATGTAATTCTTCCACAGTTTACAAGGTTTATTATCTGATACATGCTTGTGATTTGACTGCCAATATTGATTCCATGTACTAACATTATAATAATGAAATTCGCCATTTGGTAGCAATGGTTCTTGCCATCTTAAAGAAATTGTCATATTACCATCATCAAATTCGTATATATCAAGTGTTCTTACCGATGTTGGTGCTGAATATAAAATTAAGAATAAAATAAAATAAAATAAAATAAAATCGAAGTTGTGAAATGAATCATTCGTAAAACTTACTTTTCAATAGGCTAATGGATATCAATTTCATGCCAGTATTATCATTATAGTGTTTGTGATGATCCCTTGTAGGAAAACTTTGTATTTGATATTTTTCGTAACTGTTTAAAGATAATTCCTTGACATCAAAAAACGATTGTGCAGTTTGTTCGAATGAAGTTTGATTATTTACAACCTCGTTAATGCCTGTAAATATTAATTTAACTGCCATGAAAGGTTCGGAATTAGTCGTACAATCTTTCGGTTTGTCCCAAGTATGTCCAAGATTATGTTCACGTTTCAAACTAGAAAGTATAGATGTTGAAATATCTGAAAGAATTGTTTCAAAACAATTGACTCGTAGTATTTCATTTCAGTATTATATTTAAATCAATCGTTTATTTTGAATCTGTACCACCTTTACACACCTGTAGAATACGTATTAAAAGATTTGTCTATTTTATTCGAATTATAACCAGTAATTGTTATTATATATTTTACGTATGGCGGTGAATTGAAAAATGTAACATTAGTCATTATTGTAACTATTGTTTTGTTGTATTTCGAGATAAAAGGTTGATCACACTTTACGCATTTGCAATAAACGTCAACCTACGTATAAAAAATCCAACGAAATTATTATAATTATATTATAATGTATAATTATTATAAATTCATTTACCATTAACGTGACTTCGTACGTTTTGATTTTTCCATTTGATCGTTCTGGTGGTTTCCATTCTACGTATACTTCATCGTTAGACGGTGTAATAATTTGTATTTCCTTTACTTTCGAAGTTTCTACGAACAATCATTTTTTTTATTACAAATACATTTTTACATAATAATTATTTGTAAATAATTTTATAGATGTACTGACCCCTATCATCAATTAAAATATTTGTCGATAAGATTGTTCTATTATTTCCACTTATGTATACGTTGTAAACGATGGCAGGTTTAACTTTAAGTGTAAACGGAATTTCATTTAATTTTCCTTCGTAAAATATATTTTTCTTATTATCTCCTTGATAAATTAACAAATTGTACCAAAACCATGGACACGAGTAATTAATTACTTCATTATTATTTAATGAATTATCATCAGTTATCGTTAAATGCGTATCATTCGTTTTAATATTGAAAGATGCATTAACTGGATGGATTAAAATGTATTGTAAATATAATCAATTTAATATAAAATAATAATAATAATAATAATAAATTAATATGTTAATATGTGTAATAAGATTAATATATAAATTAGTATCAATCGTATTTGAAAATATAATTTTAATTACGTACTATCGCAGGGTGCAGTAATATTTTGTGATGAACTAACTATAATAGGTTTCTTTTGTTCAAAACGTAAATTGTACCATATACTATAATTTATTCCAGGTTTTAAAAAATTGAAATCTGCTGTAAAAATAGTTGTGTTTTGAAATAGAGGCTTATACCAACATGCATTTTCGTTTGAATCTTCTCTATTATTCTGTAAAATGATAAATTATCTTTTATCCGATATAAACAATATAACACATGATTTTTTTCATCCTTTTTTATAACATATAATAAATAATTAATTACTCGAATGAGAAAACAGTATTCGGTTGCCAGTTCCTTATATTCATAACTTGGACTAAAACTAACACTAACGTATGTTTTATTAATAAAATTTATATCAGGTGGTGGTGGTGGTGGTGGTACATAGGTCGATGAATTTTCGGTAAAAGCATAACCCAATTGAAAATTAAGTATTATCGTAATTAAAACTTTCATATTGCACTTTTTAACGTAACGAGTCATTGCAATGTTGTTTATTTTTTTTTTTTTTTATTGTGGTATCGATTCAATGTTTATATTAAAATAATCCTTTTTTTATTATCGTTCCGCAGTGCAACTCGCATTTTTTAAATGAAACTCGCGACGAATCTCACTCGATTAAATTATTTTTCATTTTCGTTGGATAATGTTAATTATATATTTCACTATAGAATATTTATTTTCATCGAAACACGATCCTTATTTCTTGTTTTCGCTATTTCACGTTAACTCACCGTTTAACGGGTAAAATATTAAATGAAAAAGCTGATGCCGTGTGGCTGAATACTATAAATATTGTATTACTCATAACTATCGCGATTAAAACCACGTTTCCTTCGAGATAAGTTTTGATGTTTTCCTATCGCGATTATTTAATGCGTATCTGTAAAATTCGTAATGTATTTAGTTTAAAAAGAAAGAAAGAAAAAAAGGAAGATCTCTCATTTATAGAAAGAAATTTCAAATAACGATTCATTATTTCTCATTTTACAGATCGCTCTTAGATACATATTTTTATTACGCTATCGTTTATTTTTCTTACAATCTACGGGAAGTACAAGGCCACTTTGATCATAAGAGAATTAAATGATATTATATCACCGTATCTTTTTATAAACTATACTATTTTCAACATGCACAACACATGTACACGCATATCATTAAATTGATCGTACTTTTACAATTTTTAATTTGACATGCTTCATTAAATGTCCAATAATAATGAAATCTCTGATGATGAAATCTCAAGGTGACAATCGTGGTATCCAAGAATGTACTCTCCTGTGTCGTCCTAAATTACACTTGGGCGTTACCACGGCAAGAAGAGCCAAACATGCACCCAAAAGTGAAACTCCGCACAATGCACCAGCTGTTACATCGTGAAGAGGAGTTCCTGGTCTGGGTGATTTAGCAGCTAGTAACAAAAGTCCTGCACAACTCAATGCGGAAAGTCCTGCGAGACCTAATCCGGTCCAGGTTCTTCTTAGACTTCTGCAAGCTCCTGCTAGTGCGCAACAAACACCGCAACCAGCGGCACTGTCGAAATAATATCTGAAAATGAACAGTTCAAATGTTATTATCTTTTTATTTTTAAATAGGTATCTTTCATTTGTTCTCATTTACTTTCTTCCTTGGGTCCAAGAAAGATAAAATGCCAGACCACAGGTCAAAACTCCTACCAAGACCAACAAGAGGGGTGCATTTCTTCGATCATTTTTCTCCAATGCACTTGCCAATGTTGTGTTAACGTCGCTATGCGGTGGAGATAACGGTGGTACCTAACGAAAAATATCAAAACAAATCTTTTATTCAATTTTCTTCTTTTAAGAACGAAACAAATAATTAAGCTGCAACCAAAAGTTCATGCATTTATTGTTATAAATTGTGTTATAAACTGTGTTATAAACTGCATAATGAATTGTTCTTTTTGTCAAATTTACTTTAATAAAAAATAAACAAGAAAAATACACGAACTTTTGATTCTAATAACTGGGCCAAATATTATTGATTTTAACTCACGACGGCGGTCCTAGCAATGAACGCACTTTCCACGCTCTGATAACCGCTTCTCTTTTGATCGGTTGGAAGTACCTGATACCTTGGAGAACCAGACACCATTGGCATAGATTCCGGACCATTTTCTAAATAACCATAACGTGGTGGTGGTTCTCCGTGAACCATAGATGCAAGGTCAACCGGAGCTGTACCGATGTAACGAAGTCTGCCACAATTACTGGCTGGACAAACATCCTGTTGTTGTCTAGAAGTGTTTTCGATTAGGGGTAGACACCTCCTAGCCGAAGGTTCTTTGTTAGGTGTCGAGGTTTGAGGACCGTTGGCTGGAAACGTCCGGTTCTGTGGCGTTCCTTGAGGTGTCGTACGTGTCGGACTGAAGTTATGACCTATATGCGAAGAAAAAAGAAACGAGTTATCGTCATTACTGACCCCGGGAATATAATCGTATGAAAAATAATGGAAGAATAAGAATTGAAAATTGTTACTTACTGCTTGGGGATCCAGCCGGGGTTAGGGCTCTCCTTTGTGGCGTACCGGTTTGATTCACGGTCTGTTGCCTTTTCGGAGATAGGGTTCGTTCCTCCGATCTAGACCTTGGTTTTCGCGGTGTCGTCAATATTTCGTGAAGTTTTCTCGTTGCTAGATTATTCCTAGGTGACGTTGAATATTCCTGTTGAAGGTTCCTTTCCGGTAGGGCTGGGGGTGGTTCATCGTCTTGCAAAGGTACTCTCGCGTAACGACCTATATCGATGTTTTATCTCATCAAAGGTTCGAAATCAAATGATTATGAACACGAAAAGAAGAAGTTTGCTTTACCTTGAACAGTGTTAACGCTAGCTCGTCGCGAGATTCGTCTGTTCCCATTCCAAGTGTTCCTGGTAATGTCCTCGTCGTCATTGTCGTTGTCATCGTCATTATTGTCAATGTTAACGTTGTCTTCGATTTCGTCAGGATAATCTAGCTCACCCGGTACAATCGCGTATCTTCTTTCACCATTGTTACGGTTGGTATGCGTTTGTTGCAGGCGGCCCCTTTGTCGTTTATCGTCTTGGTTGACCGGCGGCGCGGAACGTTGCCGTTGCACCTGCTGGCGCGGAATGAACTCGTACCTGATGGAAGGCCTTCTTTGCAATTGACCCCTTTGCTCGTCCTGAATGTATTCGTATCTCGAGGATTGTCCATAACTTACTGAACCACGATCATCTATTGGAAGACTCGCGTATCTTTTGTGATTTGCTGGACCAATGTTGTTATCTTCCAGGTAACAGTATCGTCTGTTATGTTCTCTGTTATCTAACGTTTCCATTTGTCTTTCTACTTGTCTGTCTACTGTTTGTCTATCCAATCGCGTTTCGTTGTTACCTTGGAACGCTGGATTACTTTGGCCGCATTGCAAATGCATTTGTTGCAAGGGTGGCGGGGGTGGTGGTAATTCGTCAATGGCGTTGCATTGAAATTGCGGCGGTGGTGGTAGATTTTCTCTATCGTCGGGAATGTATTCCGATTGTCGACAAAACGATGGATTGGTGTAACAGTGCACCGGGGCACAGGGTTCCGATGTTTGCGCCATCTTTTCCCGTGTGTATTATGTGTATATATATATATATCTTCTTTTAATCTTTCTCAACAATACTTTTCGAAAAGTCCCTTTTTAAGTATAATAAGTTCTTGAAAATGATTTTGCTCCTGTTCAAATTACACGCCTTCAAATATTCTTCAGGAACGATTAACGACGATCAAAAAAGCTGTGCTAACGTAAGTAGGTGATCTCCAAGTTTCCAAGGACAAATTAACTGTTCGAACTGGCGTAATTTCCACGTTCACGCGTGAATACTCTATTTTACACATTTTACACAATATTAAGGAGCATTTAAAAATATGATTGGAAAGTTGTTTTATAAGATTGACAATTGGTTATACAAAAAACAAATGTTATTATATACTTTCTCCTTTTGATTCTTCCTTAGAGTTCGAAAATGATTTGGTAGCGTGCACGAGCGTTGCCACCGATAAACTGCCAGTCCGGACGTGGGATTCCCTTAAGCAGCAGATGTACTACCAAAAGGGCGTCTCTTCCACGCGCGCCTTTTTCTCCTCCAAGTTAGTAGTATGTGCGTATTGAACGTATGAGAGAGGGGTGGTTGTTGCGCGTAATACGGGCCCGGTGTGTCCCTTTGCGAGAAGGAAGAAGGGCCCCATTGCGTTCTTTTTTAACAGCATACTGTACTACTCCCCCTTCCTCTTATTTCCTTTCCTTCCCTTCCCTTCCCTTAACGTACCCTTAACGATTATTTGCGAGAGATCTTAACGTTTCATACACGTCGAGGAATTTTCACGTTGTCGTCATTTCAGCGCCAGTTTACCTCTGGGATAGACTCTTTAAATTTTAAATGTCTCTTTTCCTCTTTCTATCTATCCTCAAGAAACAAAATAATTGACAATACTATGCATTACAAGATTCATACTATATATAGAGTATGGTATTTAGTATAATATAATATAATATAATAAGTGTAATATATAAAATAATTGACAATATGATGCATTAAAAATGTTATACTACATGTATTACTACTATTATTCATACTTTCTTCATATTGCTATTAGGTTAGGTTGTAATCTTCAAAAGATTAAAGGATCTTTCCCTTTTCATTTCCTGTTAAAAACTTTTATTTGCTTCAAATTCTCGGACATATTTCTATTAGAACGCCGTTTGACGCTTGTATTTCAAATATCAACAATCCGTTATGGATAGGAACTCGCGTAGAAGGTACCGTGTTCGATTTGTGGGCAGCTGCTGCCACGACCGTTGGGACGCGTGCCCCAATCGCAACAGCTGCTCCAATACGAATGCATTTCGGTCACAAACATGATCTTTTTCTCTCTCTCCCTTCTCTTTCTGTACCCAAGTGCACGTGCAAAGAGAGAGAGAAAGAGAAAAAGAATGAGCGGGGGGGGGGAAATAAGGGAGAGAGAAAGTCGTTGAAGCATCCACGTTAACGGCCAAAAAGTCACTGAACTAACGAAAAATATCGAACAACTCTCGTGTCCCATTAATATTTTAATTCGATCTTCCAAAAATTCTCGTAGAAAAAAATAACACGGACAACTCTTTATCTTTATTTTCCTTGTTTGGTCCCCCCTCTCCCCCCCTCCACCGCCCCTCCCCCTGCTCCACGACCCAATCGTTTCTAATCGGAAACTCATGTTTTTTTTTTCGTTTTGTGTGTTTTTTGCAAACTTTCCTCTAACGGTAAACGTATGAAGTTAGCTGAGTGAAAGCGACTCAGAGGGGTTGGTGGGGGGAAGGAAAAACGATCGAAATCGAGAACAACTTCTGAAGGAAGGAAGGAAGAAAGAGTTAATAAGAATAAATCAAATATAAAGCGAACAGATTTTTCGTTTTTCAATCGATAGATATTTCTTTTAGATCGTTGAAGTAAACTTCGTCGTGTCTTGCATTTGTGTTAGGGGAAGGAACGTAGAGTAGTAATAGTAGTAGTATAGCGTAATTTACTCTTCGACATCATGTTTTACGTAAGAACGAGTTTGTTAGGACGCTTTTTAAACGAATACACTTTATCATCGATGATAATCGATAATCGATTAATTAGAATTCCTTTATTTCGATTGGAAAAGTAGAAATTTGACTAAAGTTCCTCCTTTCGGTCACGCTAGTATCCACTTTTAATTAAGGTTAACTCTTCATATCGTGAAAGTTTCTTCTACAATTTGTTTTAGCTCCTTTTGTATCCGTCTCGTTCGATCCCAGGGATTTAGATTTAATAACAAAGAAGATATTATACATACGTGGAAAAAAAAATCTTGCGGTTAGCCGATTTTCAACTTTCTCAGATTGGTGGGGGGATAGGGTGGGGGGTAGGAGTAACGCCAATCATCGACACGCGTTAGTCGCATCACAATTATCCTTGAGACGACAGGGAAATTATTCAAGAAATAACGTTTGATAGACGGTAAAAATGAAAATAAAAATAATAAGAAATAAATTGGCGCCGAGGAAAGGTGTACGCGTCTAACTTGTGCCATTTAATCGAATGAATGGCCGACCTTTTCCGTTCGATGGATTGGAGGTTAGAATCCGCGAAAGATCTCCGATGGTCATCCACATTCTCTTCGTGTATTATTCTTATAAACCGATATACGAGAGAAAAAGAAAAGGTCGGGAGAGTTAAGTTAAGGTTTCAAACTGGCAACAATAAAGGTTAGCATATGCGAGATCCTTCTGGAAGAACATGGGGGATCTATTTGCACTCTGAATGTTATCTGCAATTTTCTGTAATGTAATATTCACAACTAAACTCGTACATTCGTTTGATTAATGAGATTATTTGTTTCTTTTTTATTATTATTATTATTTCTTTTCCTTTCTCCAAAGCTTTAGAATATCATCGATATCAAGGATAATATTATTACCATAATTATTAAATAAATAATTATGAGAATAACTATGAGAATTTGTAGACACTTGGAAATGTGTTATGTATTTCTTATGGGATGTTAATATAAACCATAGATAATAATTGTCTCAGTGTGAAAGGAGCTTAACGTAACACCGTAGAATACTAGTTATGTATCCATCGTACTCTGTTCTCCCTTTCACTGCAAGTCTCTCGCGTGGGAGGTGTACGTAGAGAAGTTTGTAGCCAATTTCTTCCAACCGAGAGACACACTAGTCTTTACTCGGTACCTCTCAGTTGCCGTTCAAACGTCTAACGTGATAGATCCCTTCTTACATTAACCGTAATACTAATTATCATAATTAATTCTTACGTTAGTAACCCTTCTAACCCTTATTTCGTTATAAATAATTGAAATAAGGATCAAAGTTACGAGATCGCAGAAAAATAAGAGGGAAAGTTTTGATTGTGTGCAACGTAATAAACATAATAAACAATTTGTTTACGGAATATACGTTGGAAAAAAGAACCCGACTGTGTCGAAACGGAAACGAAGTCTGAAAAAAAACAAAGAAAAGAGATGACTTCGAGAATAATCGCGTCGCTACACAATCGGTCGCGCTTGCATAACGTTAATTAAGGAAGAAGAAGAAGAAGAAGAAGAATGAAAAAAGCTTTGGGGTATTAAGAAATCGTTACGCCTCTGTGGAAAATTCTCATCCGCTTGTTTGTCGTCGTCGTCGTCGTCGTCCTCGGTTAACGTAAAAAATAATCTTTCAGTGTTACAAACCGGTGATTGTAAATTAAACGCGATAGAAAATTAAGCGAGTTAAACATTCGATACACTTTTTTGCCAATCCCTGTGTTCAATGAAATTGAATAAAATCATATCTATTTATCCTATTTACCGATAGTTCAAAAATGAACTCTGATAAGTGTGGGAGACCTCGAGGAAGCAAAAATACTCCCGAGAGTTTCGCGTGTGAACGCTGACGAGTGCGTAATCAACGTAATCCAGTAACAAAAGAAACGGCAGACAAACATCTGAACATCTAAAACATCTGACGTGTTTTAATATAAAGGAATTGTTAACAAAAAAACACAATGGAGAACGTTTACGTGATAAAAGTGAAAACGAAACCGGCACTTTCGTCGTTGTATCCATCGGAACGACGTTATTCGGCATCAACAGTGGGTGGTCTTGCCCTGGTACATTTTGGATTGGGCGCACTTTCCCTTCTTTTAGGTACCCTAGCAATGTCAATTCAAGGGGCTGTTTTATCCGTAGCCTGTTTGGTACCGTTCATCGCGGGATTACTCGCTTGGAGAAGATGGTACATCGATCGAAACATAACGATATTCTTTTCCGCTAATATTTTCTCATTACTGGCAGCCATAATTTGTTTAGTCGTGACCATCCTCGATATAGCTGCGGTAGCTGAAACAAGCAACGCATCTATTTTGTCTATGGAAGAAATTCTTCGTGCCAGCTCAAACGATCAACAACAAAAATCCTTTGTCGTTATCGACGATGATAATAATAATAATAATAATGATAAGAATACCAACGTAACCAGTATCATCGATGAAACCACTATGAGAATGGAGAAATTTGTTAACGAAAGTGACAAGGGGGGATTAGTTTACGATGATCTCAAGGGAGAGAGTTCGATATTATACGAAAGAAGTATGCCGATCTCCGGTAACGAGTTAGAAAAGGAAACGGAAAATAAAAGTAATCAACGATTCGTTTCACTTCAAAGTGAAAACAAGGTTTTATCATTTTGGCACAGGGGTGCTCGTCAACGGGAATCTTCGCAAACGGAAACATTACTTACGGTCAATGTTTTGTTAGCTTCACTTTTGGAAATCTTTTGGTCCCTGCTCAGTGCTAAGATAGCTTTACGCGGTATGATGAACAGATTTCCGGATATTGATTATGGCAACAACAATTATACGGTTGCCGATTCGAAAAGGGTTAATTCTGCTGGTGTATGCAAAAGGAAACATCCACCACCACCTAGGCCTGATATATTGGATCACGATCGTGGATTATCCGAAAATGGTTTAAATATTAATCCTACGAGTTCGGTTCAAACAATCGCACCTAGATTACCTTTACCGGAATCTAACAGAGAATTTCGTGAAAGGGTTGAAAGATTTTTAGCTAATCAAGCTGCACTTAGAATCGTCGAAGGATCTTGCACGTAATTATTATATCATGTGAAGATTCAAAAGAGACTTATCTTCTTTTTTTATTATTATTATTATTATTATTATTACCGCGATCTCAAATTATTATGATTATTATTCGTGCGTTAACACTTTTACCGATTGGTAGCAGTTCAACATATGCACTTCTTAACGATCACTATTGTAACCGATTGGTAAAGTGTTAAAATACTTAAACTTAGATAAGTTATTAAGTATATCTATTTTTAAGATATATCAGTTAATTATTTATCCAGCAAGTAGAGTAGTTAATATATATTCTTTAAAGTATACTAAGTAAGTTATACTTACGTAATAGGTGTGTCTGGGTATATTCTCTGGAACGAAATAAAACCAACGTACCGGCACGTCTGGTTTAACTCGTGTATGGTTAAACGATGCTAATTATTTGTAACGAGCATTAGCTTGAAAATGAACGGGTCTAGACTCGTTCAACAGTCTTCCTCTAACCAATGTTGAACAACAACTCTTCAGGATAACTTTATCAGTTGCTTGCGATCTCGTTAATTAAGCGTTCCATGCTCAAATTTAATGAGACTTTTTCAAACGCTGTAATCTCGCTGTAATTTATCTCTACGTTACATTTATACTTATGTATATATATTTAATAATAATCATTTTGTAAAATCATTATTGCTGAGATGCAACCGCAATATCTATATTTACAAAAGGTTTTAGGATAAATTAGGATGAATCAAAAGTTCGTGCGCGTTTTATTTTTTTAAATTTCTAAAATATATTTTACAAAAAAAAAAACGAACAATCCATTATGCACTTTATAATACAATAAACGCACGTACTTTTGATACAACCCTAATGAAATCGATTCCAATAACAACATAACGTGCCAGGTTTGTGTTTTCCTTTCTCGTTGTAATTTAATACCATTGCGACAGTTTGCTTCAGTTAGATCCCGTTTTGAAATCATATAATAATCTGATATTGGTCAATACTAAAAGGGACACGAGAGTTCGAAAGGAAAGAAAAAAAGACAATTGGCCAATAATAACAACGCCAGCCAATTTTGATCCTGCATTCCTTTTTATCTATATTATTATTACTTCTTTTTTCCAATATATATATATATGTGTGTGTGGTCTCTCATTGAAAATTTTATTTTATATGATTTTTTATTCGTTTGTTTGTTCTCTTTCTTTTCTTTTTTTTGTTTTCTTATAAAACAAAGCTTTATTCTCTGTAATCATTAATATTACATTGTTTCATCGACGCATTGGATTGAATCTGTATGTGTATGTGTGTATGTGTGTTACCTATTTATATATATATATATTCATACGTCTCTCTTCCTTTCTATTTTTCTTAAGGTACACTTCTTCATCGAGTAAACAACGTTAAACTATTATTCTTCAAAACTATTCAACCCTTTCTCACATCACGTAATTTTCTTGATTTTTCCTTTATCCGAGTTCTCTCAAATTATTTTCTTCGTTAATCGCGTGATATAAAATTATGTCATTTATAATATTAGTTGAAATTTTTTCTTTTCATATCTCACGATGAAAAATGACAAATCGATAACGCAAAAAATTCGTTTCTCCTACTTATTTTCCTATTGATTTTAAACAACGATCTTCTTCTTTTTTTTCTTCTTTCTTTCTATCCTTGGTCCACCTGAATTGTTTATATAATAATTACGCATAATAGTTCGATTAATCTAACATGAAAACAAATTCTAATCAGAAATCGATGCGACATATGAGTGAATTATTGTTGCAATCGTTTAGAGGAGAGAGAACTTGCTTAAAAAAAAAAATAAAAACGAAAAATATTTGGACTAATAATTCGTCTTAAATAACGCGATAATAATAATAATTATATTAATAACGTTATAGATAACAACGTTACGACGGACAACAATTAATTAATTAATTAATCAATTAATTAATTAACGCTCATCGAAATGTATAAGGCTAAAAAACATCTAACAAGATAATATTATTGGCAAGAGTAAAGCACACTTTTGTACATGGACGTTGTTGTTGGTATTCGAAGTTACACTTCTTTTGGCGCGTTTGGGAAAAAATAATGAGAGTGAATTTTTACGATGCGCGCGCACAGCGACACGAAATTGACGGGATGAAGTTTGTCTTTATTTACGATGCGCGCGCACAGCGATATGAAATTAACAGCGTGAAGTTAGTCGCGTCATAGCCGGCTTGGGGTATTGTTCACGTGTACTCTCTGTATATGTTTTACATACGCCAAAGAAGTATAACTTCTTACGTGCGTATTTTTTTTCTTTTTCTTTTCTTTTTTTTTTTCCTTTAGTCGTCGACAAGTCCAACAAATGACATACACGCATACATACACGCATACATACATACATACATACAAACGCACGCATGCACTGAATAAATCCGTTGCAATAATTTTTCTAATTAAAGTTTAAAAACTTTCGCGTTCAAATTTTTATGTTGGATTATTCGTTGCTGCCGCATCGTACACAACAAGCCTCTATCTTCCGCTCGTGGATAATTTTACTATCTCATCGCTATTATTATTATTATTAATATTATTATTACAATGTTCGTCAAGAAAATAAATGGCGTAATTTATTGTGTGTACTTACGATTATTATACTTAAAATACTATTAACAATTACTACGAGCAATCATGAGCGTCTCAATCGTTGAGAGAACAAGAGAGAAATAATTCTCACTTAAACTAAAAATAATAATAATAATAATAATAATAATATTTCTCATTAAGCACATTCAAATCTCATCTTTTATCCGAAGAAAAAAAAAAAAGGAATATTTCAATATGCTATATCGCATCTTCTTGGCCTTTAAGAATAATTTGAAATTATGGCAACGTCGTTTCAGTCTCAGAAAAATCGAAAGGGGGATATCACGAACGAAAATAAAGATCGATAATAATGTTAACACTTTACCGATCGCTAATCTATTAATCGTTTGCCTTAAAACAACGTGTGGGAGACGTGATTCCTACTTCTGTGCATAAAATGAGAACCTCGTTATCAGTTACGCCATGATTTTTTCTGACGCCGACTATAGTTGGCACCCGTAAAATAACGAAAGGGTTAAAATCTAATTAGAATCTATTAGTAGAATCTGCGATCGAGCGATTGATAAATTGTTAACACTTTAAAACGATCCACAAAATAGTTTTTCGAGTACGAGGGAATTCCTCCACCACCTATCGATTTTCTATTTCCAAAGGGAAAGAAGAAAAAAACAATTAAAGAGAAAAACAATCGATTTACACGTTAACCGGTCTAACGTTATCGTCCGATTGCTGTTGTTCACCACTTTGCCAGCCAGAATCCAAAGTCGTGGAATCGCTCAAACAACACTGAGGTGTTTCCTCTTCCTGACCGCTGTGATAGTCCCTATAATCCCTTTCCCTTGGACGATCATTCTCCTCTTCTCTGAAGTAACTCGACGTGGCAGCCTCTTCGTCGAGTTCTTCGTCTTCTTTTGGCGAGTAATACGAGTAACGAGCTTGCTGAATGACTTCGTATTGAGCATCCGGTGCTAAAAAGGGTCCCCTAGTGTTTCTAGGTTCGTCACTATTGGCATAACTGTCGGATGGTATATCACCCCCGTCCGAGGGTAACGGAAGAGGAAGTCTAGATCTTTTAGATAATTGTCGTTTGCCCAAACGAGCTGCTAAATAATCCACCCCCTCCGAATGTTCGGCACCTTCAATCAAAATATCACAGAGATTTGTTACCCCCATCGATTACATTGCATTTATCAAAATTCAATTAACAAAACTATTACCTTCTTTCTCAACAGCCAAATCATAGAAACTACTTTCTGGACCGCAACAGGAAGAAACGTCACCGAAATACAATTCACTTTCCGATTGTTTGCCACCGGGATTGGGTTCCTGTTGAAAAGCACCGTTCTCGACACCCTTTAAAGGTTTCCTAGCTCTCCTACCCTTCATCGTTCCATCGTTTCCACCTTCCGGGTCCGTGCTATTAGAAATTTCTTCGGCATTTTCGTAATTGTCCGATGGACGTTTCGTCGATCTCGATCTGTGATCTGTAATATAAATTATATGAATTATGCTTGGGGACTAGGGGAGTGGGAGGTACCAGAATTAGGTTTAGAAATATTATTCGTTGATAATTAACCTTCGTTCCCGTCAAAATTGTCGATCCTTTTGTTCATTCTCGGTCTGGTATCCGCGACTTGTGGTCTACGTGCTGGACTGTTAGGATCGCTGTAAGGTGGTGGTGGACCCCATAGGGGTACAGGTGTCTCCAAAACGCTGTAGGATGCTGAACTCGGTGTATAGGGTCCGTTGGGTGTGTTCAGAACTGAATAAGGACCGCTAGACTGTGAATTTAGGACGCTATAAGGGCCAGCCGCGTTGTCGGGGTTGGTCTCGGTTTGTCTCGTTTGCGTGTGGAATCCGTAATTCGAGTCTGGACTCGGTGCTGGTCCTCTGGGTCTGGACCAAGGTAATCGCCACCGTCTGAAATAAAACGATGCAACCCAGTCCGTGAATTGAAATCAAATCAGATGATGATGAGATGATGAATATATCACAAACGGGTAGAGGGGAGAGGCTGTGTGTGTGTGCGAGCGTCTACTTCACGTTTTTATTATCAAGAAACGCAACAAGCAACAGCTTGGTAAATTCTCTTGAGTTATATAGTAGCGTGTCTATACTCGTTGTTCATAATTTATTTCCGTAGAACGAAGAAATCTACCGAGAACGGAATGCCGGATCTTTAATTGATTCCATACATTAGCTGGGTTTTATCCCGAAGAATCGTCTCGTTTAAGGAGTTTTATCTTAGTCTCGTTTAATGATATTCGTGGAATTTGCCAAAGGAAGAAGAAAAAGAAGAAGAATACACTCGAGTTGGGTATAGACGAAAAAGTAGTACGGTTGGGTTTGAACAAAATCTAAAGTAGAAAGTTTTCGGTTTTTATCGAGAGGAGTAAATCTTTGTAGGATTTGATATTAGGGGTATCTTACCTGGAAGGTGCCAAGTCAGGATTCGGCGTGTAGAGATTGCCTGGGGTTTGGGCCCACCACGGACTGGCCCCGCCGCAATCGTTGCAACATCCGCAGGATGCGGTCGGTGGCCCAACCGGGCCTCCTTGGCCGTACAACGATCTGCATCTTAGTTCCAATTGTTCCCAATACATCTTTTTCTTTTCGTGGCTCAGTAATTGGTAAACCAACATGCACGAGAATATGCAGGCAAGTATACCAGCTACCGAGACACCGAAAAGTGCACGCAGACAGGAGTAAAGTGCACCGTGTACCGCTTCGCAATGTGGTGTACCTTCGAACAGGACACCTGGGTCACCCTTCGATTGCGGTGCACCGTAACACGTGCACGACCTAAACGTACAATTATTTTTCTATGAGTTTATACGAGTGCAACTTGAAAATCCCATAGTCAAATCGTATCATTGAGAGATTTACCTAGCTCTTGCTGTATAAACGCACTCTCTGAGTCCTTGCAATCGAGACATGTGAATCACTGTCGTTGTAACTGTCACCAAAACGCATACCAACGCACATACGACCCCAACCGAGCCGCAAACTTTCATCTGCAAAATAGTCAGGCGAATCTCACATCTTCCTCGTTGATTCAATTCAATGATTTGTATCAACATTTTTTGGATACTCACCAAAAGTCCGTATCTGTGTTTTCGTCTGGCCAAAAGCATAGTGAATAATCCCATAAGTATCAACTGCGAATAAGAGACAGTCAAATGATTTCATTTTGTTTTGTTGGGGGGGAAAAAAAAGATGCAGGCAGTGCATTTTTAGTGTGTGTGTGTGTAATTATAATAATGATCGATGATTTTTATAATGATATAAATATGAATATAGAATTATTCTCGCGCGAAGATAAAAGGTCAGGTTTGAAGGTCAATCGAAGGTCTTCGTATTTCTTTGACAATAAAACCGTGAAATGCATTTAACGCGTTAGCGTTTATAATTTCTTACGTAATTTCCATAGATAGATAAAAAGAGAGAGAGAGAGAACCGTGTAACCTTTGTCTCTCTTACCATTATGCCAGGAATGTAAGATGGTACAGTCTCGAATAACGCTAAACTGGCCGTGTGGGCTGAAAGGATAGCATGTACCACCAAAAAGACACTACCAACTACTGCGCTGAGACCACCGCATAGGCAACAAAGAACGACGTATTTCTTGCAGCACCCACCTTCACCGGTATGACCTGTAAAAAGTTTCATTTGTTCTTATTTTATTTTGAAAAGAACAAAACTTTGTCTTACATTATTTCTTAACTAATTCGTACAACATTCAATATAATAAAATAATCTTATTTTATTTTCCTTGAGAAAAATCTAAATGCTAAATACATCATAAAATGGGTATTTGATTTAACGTGAAATGTAAAATATACAAAAAATTATATATTTGTTTTGGATTGTGTACCAAGAGTTCGTGCATTTAACGTGTTACAAACTGCACAATGGATTGTTGTTTTGTAAAATTTACTTTGGAAATGTTAATTTAAAATGCATGCACTTTTGGGGTTCACCCTAATATTGATATATTATTTAATAATTATATAATATATGTATTTCAAATATTTGTGATCGAATATTATATGAAATAAAAAAGAAATATAGTCAGTCCCTTTGCCATTGCTCGTAGTTATCGAATTCGATTCCTATTGTCAAATGGGTTTTCTCTCACACCACCATTCAATCGTACAGCGTCGGCATTGGAAATTCTCTCGATGATGAATAATAATACTTTAACACTTTACTATTCCAAGAACAATACCGAGTACTCTCTAAACTCATTGACGCCAAACTTTTTAATTTAACTTTATCGTATTACTATTAGAAAGAAAAAGAGAACATTCTGACGCGTACCAGACGACGTAACTTTTCCAAATGCGATTTATACGATTTTCTGACAGTTTTAATTATCATACTTTTTCGTAAACATTTTTCAACGATAAATAAACGAACGAACGATGAATAAACGAAACGAAACGTGGGAAATTTATCGAAAATATCTACCTGTCCCGTTTTGTTTCTTTGTGAAACGTTTTACCTTTACCTCCGAACTGTTCTTTTTCCTTTCGATTTCAATCTTGAAAATAAAAAAGAAAACGTTAGGGTAGATACGTCGTCACTCTGAAAATCTTCCCCTATGCGTTCTATCGTTTTTTTTTTCTTCTTCTTCCATCTTCTTTTTACGAGGGGGATTCAATGACCGATACAAAGAAAAAAAAAGGATACTTTTAGAAAAGATCGGCTACCTGTACTATCCGATTTGGTAGTTTAGAATCATGAAAAACTTAGGAGGAGAACGTTTCCGAACGTTTCTAAAATAAAATTCTTGTAAATAGTAGCAATGCTCGTTCAGGGAAAACCAATTGAAAAGCTTTTCAATTTCCTAACGTGGTAACTTGTTATCGATTGTACGATTGAACAAATCTTTAGTAGTTCGATTTTCAATGATCCTAATGTGTACCATGAACTCGATAACATTTTATCTATAAATTAACATTATCTATTTTATCGTTCCTTTCAAGAAGATTAAACAGGTAAGAGAGAGGTGATGAAACATTTATAACGGTGTCAAGATTGTAACCTCGAAGGTATTATAAAAATAATTGAAGGTTTCACGTGTAATAAATAGACCCTAATATTATAACTAGACCGTAGTATTATAAACTCTTAATAGGATAAGTATAATTATTATGTTTCACTCTAATATTGTAACCTAATATATATTATCAATAATTATATACTATAATATTAATCCTAATATCATAAATAAGACTCTAATATATCATAAACTTTAAACAATATAAATATATTAGATTTGTTTTTCCCTTATTAAAAATATCAAACGAATGCAAATAAAATTGACTAAAACATTAAAGGTATCTAAAGAAGAATAATCTGATAAATTAATCAGAAAAAACTGTAATCAAACGTACCACAGGGATGTGTGTAACGTGATCTCGGCAAGTGTGTGTGGTTAGCAGAATGAGGTAAGTGGGAATGCGAGTGTGCAGCAGCAGCCGCCATTGGGAAGGGATAACCCTGGCTGTCTATCTCCATCTCCGTTCCTAATCGACATCTAACTATTTGTAACACCGGATATCCGTCCATCCTTGCAGTTGAACCAACAAATAATCTTCGATTATAGATTTATAGTTAGATCATATGACGTTGATCCTTCCTATAACGTTGATTATCTTCTTCGAATATTTGTTTGTCACTTAGAACGTGGAACTTACAGATGAAATAAATAAAGTTCAACTCTACGGAATAGAAACGACCAACTATAGCACGTGGTCGGTTCAGGATTGTACCGTGAGAACAGGTAGAATATCTAACCCGTTGGAACATAACTATACTTGGGGGAGAAAAATTCTTGAAAGCGCACGCTCTCGATATATGAACTCGTTTACTTTAAAATGTCAATAGGTAATCCCTAGCGATCCAAAGACGTTTCTCCTCCCCCCTTCCTCCTCCTCCTCCGCCACCTCCTCCTCCTCCTCCCTCCTCCTTCTCCACCTCTTTCTTCTATGCTCTATCAACGGGAAAGCTTCATGGTTCAAGGTCACCACCTTATTACGCACTATCCCTTCCTCAAAGTTCATCAATTAATTAATGTTCAACACTTTTGGGATGATAATCTTCTCGGAATGAACGATACTTCTTCTTCGCAATCCATCTTTTTATTTTGATAAATAAAATAATAAATCACTCGTAGTAATGCACTAATATATCTTTGAGTATTTTTTCAAAAGATGTATAAATGGGTTTGTCATAAGTGACATCAGTTTAAGGGAATAGGGAAAGGAGTAGGAAGTTTGGGGTACTTGTCACGTTGAGATGTCCCACAGGTGGTGGTGGTGGTGGTCGGCAAATGTCACACGTACGATAATCGTAAAAATCTTTGAATAGGAGTATTTGCCTGGTTTTGGATAATATTTGCAAACGATCCTATTAATCTCGTAATTTTGTTAATCGCGATAAAACAGGAAACAACAACGTTTGTTGGACTGCGTTGTCCTTTTTCGCGTAAGCCTCCGACGACGACACTAATCGTCGTCCTTCACTCGGTTAGCTGAAAACTACGACTGGTCGATATACCCAGGAGATTGTAGCGAGCCCTTGCGGTATTCTCTAAAAGTTCTAAGGGATGCTGCTATTCAGGGTTGATTATTTTATTACTCGACTATATTCGTGAAAGTGTTCTTTTGAGAATAACAGAGGGCTGGAAGGTAATAGGGTGGATTTTAAGAGGAAAACAGTTTAAACAACAAAAATAAGGTGTAAAGAAATACTTGCATTGATCGGCGGATGCTGTCTCATAACGTCTGGTTGGTCTGGGTGGTGGTCGTGGTGGTAAAGCCGGTGGTTGATGGGTTCTCGACGTTACTTCGACTATTCCACCACTGTCGTCAGTCTCACCCTCGGAATTTCTCTTGTTCCTGTTACCCTGTTGTACAGCGTGACACTGACACTTGCTACTCTTCGACGGTGCTGACACCTGATCGCGTACATTGCAATGGGAGATCATTTGAAATCTAACTTATCCATCGTATCATCAAATACTATAATATTAATGGATGATAAATATAATTGATTTAATTCCACCGACCTGAATAGCGTCCATTCTTATCAGGGATGAATTTTTGGTATCGCTGTTTTGCAAGTGAGGATGACCATGTGCATGGACGTGCCCATGATGATGAGGGTGATGTTGTTGTTCGTCGAGCGGATGAACCAACGAGGCTGCCCTATCTCTCGATCTCGAGTCAGGGTGTAAAGAGTGCACCTGTTGCAATAGATGATGGTGATCGTGAACGTGATCCAACCTGCTGTGAGTCCTGGTATTCGCATTAGACGAGGAAGATTCGCAAGAGATACCAGAACTCACGTGATGATGATTGACACTCGAACGACCTGTCAAGCTACCGGTCGAACTGCTGCCGTGATGTCTGGCAACCAATGGGGTTGCCGACAAACTGGCACTCGCGTTTACCGAGACGTGCCGATGTACGCTCGGTGATCCACCGTGATTCATCATGCTCGAGTTAGAAGACGTGCCGCTCATTGCACTCGACACGGTTGGATGACGATGACTCGTCAAAGGTGAACCTTTTTGTCCTATGATCGATGTCGTGGTCGTTGTCCCAGCTACCGGGGATATCATCGTCGTAGTTGTCGTCATGGTAATAGTCGTCGTTGTCATAGTCGTCGTCGTCGTACCCGCCGCGATAGGATTTGCGTGATGATGAGAGTTTGAATTATTACCACCGGTCACAGTATTCCCGTGATTAATCGTCGGCGTACCATTACCAGATCCATTTAAACTCGTTGTAGGGTTACCGTGTATATGACCGACCAACCCGGCACCAAGATTTCCATGATGGTGTCCCCCCGCATGGTGCATCATCGCCGACCCGTGATGATGAGTCACGCTAGAGGTCTTTGGCGTTCCGTGATGATGATGGCTATGTTGTTGTCGCTGCTGGAATCCTTTAAGACCCTCGCTTGCTTCTAAATTCGCGTTAGTTCTCGCGTTATCGACGTTATGCTTGTGCAAATGCACGTGAGAATCACCGTGAAAATGTCCGTGAACGTTTCGTTCGGGCGTATTGGATTCCCCGCTGATAGGTATTCGATGATGCTGATAGGTGTTCAATACTTGTTGGATATTTTTCAATTTATCCTTCGAAATGTTTTGTTTAGGTGATAAACTGCACGGATCGTCCAATTGTTTTTCCGACGTTTCCTTAGACGACAATGAAGTTTCCATAGGATTCGGATTGCTATCCGAGAGATGACTAGGACTCGATGTTAAACTTTGTCGACTCTCCTGCAAACTCGACGATTCTTGAACTCTTCTAGCTGCCTCGAAGGCAAGGTTTCGCGAGAGATCTAAATTTCTTGGACTACATGGAACATTCCGAGCGTGTCGCGACAATGGCGTGTTTTGATGCTCCAAAATCTCAACGTTTCTTGCCTCCTGATGAGACATTGGGCTATCCAATCTTCTCAAAGGTTCGAATGTACTCTGCAACGTTTCCAATCCTCGCGGTAGTTCCTGATTATTCGAAATTCTCGTACTTCCCACAACGCTTCTATCAGTTCTTTCACGTTGCGTTCTTATCGAATTAATCCCACTCATCGTTGAACATTGACAAGGATGCTGTTGTTGTTGTTGTTGTTGTTGTTGATGATTTCCCTCCAAATCGCACATCGTCCCGTCCAAATCGTTCGACAACGACGAGCCCTGAGACATGCTGATATCTAAATGGAAATAAAATGTTTTCACGATCAGTCGAAATTAATTATACTTCGTCCCAAAAAATACGTGTAAACCACGGAGAGAAAGCAAATGTCGTATTTTAAACACACGTGGTCAGCGAAAGCGAAAGTTTCGAAAGATTATTCGTTAGAATTGATCAATTATTTCGAATTACAATAGAGACACCTATCTATACACCTAGATATCATTTTGATATCATCTGTTATACGTAAAAATTAATGGGCAACAAATAAAAATCAAGTTCAGTGTCCTCGTGGGATCCTAGAAAAGTTCAACAGGAATTTCTCTTTCTTTTTCTTCCTCTAACTGTTATGATGCAATCTGTTATGATTGCAAGTTCAATTCCAATAGTTTTTATCCTTTTTCTTACTAAAGAAAAAATGAGAGAAAGAATGAAAGAAAATATTGCAATACCCTAAAGGACAATATACGTTTACGACTAGAAAACTCTAAAGAATTTCTATTTTATTTGAGAATATTTACGGATGGACGGGTAATCAAAACTTTGGAAGAAAATCTTTTCAGCCCTTTTTTACCTTAGAAAATTTTAAATTTGATAGGAAGACATTCGAACAATGCCAAATAAGAAGCCTAGGAACAACAATGGTTCCTACAATTGTTTGCTTTATATTTCAAAGTATCTAACCTTCCCGAATTGATATCATTGTTTCCCTCAAACTGTACTGTAAGGTATACTGATATTATAAATCAAAATACTCGTAATATTTGATAATTTACATAAGACAATAAGAATTTCTTTTCTCTTGATTTATTTTCGACGTAATGAAATATTCGTATTAGTTGTCACGAGGTGTTATTTCCTGTCGGATAAAAGTTAGATTTATTGGAAAAAATTTCAAATAAAGGAGTGGCTCTCTCACCTGGCGAAAGATCAATCTCAACGAGTTAGACCTCCCGATCGAATTCCTTTCGATCGTCGTTTCCACCAAAGAACAAGAAGAACAACAAGAAGAACAAGAAGAACAAGAAGAAGAAGAAGTAACAGCAGAAGAAGATGATACCTTCCGCATGCCCGAACCTCAACGAACGTATCCTCCTCAGTCGAAATAACGTTCTATTTTCGACACGACGTTCACCACCCTCCTCGTCGTCTTCCTCCTCCTCTTCCTCTTCCTCCCCGTTGTTATTATTCTTCTTAAGAAGGAGCTTTCCTCTGGCTAATGCCGAAGAGGGCATCTTCTCGTGTCCACCCAAATAAAATAACGCGTTATTATTTTCCTCAGTTTCAAATTTCCAATAGGAACGAAAACAAAAAGGAACGATAACAAGATGTATTCCCCTTTCGATTGAATAAATGAAATATAATCGTGTACATGCGACTCGCGCAAAAGTAAAGTCTCCTTTATTAAAGTCTTCAATCCGCCATCACCATTTGAACGCGCACCATAATATCTTCACGAGTTAACTTTGATATTTCTCGCGAATTCACTTGGAACGAACAAACAATAACAAAAAATATCTCTCTTTTTCCACTGTGATAGACAGAACTCTAACTGACAGAGAAATAAAGAAAGAAAGAAAGAAAAGGAAAATGAGAGAATGAGAGAATGAAAGAGAATGAGAGAGAGAAAAAGAAAGAGAGAGAGAGAGGGATAATATAAAATAAAGGCTAGTCGAGGAGAGTAGTATATCGTGAGAGACCGTTGGTGCCTTCCACCTTCACAGCCAGCTTCGTTCTGCCTTGGAATGTGCCTTTGCCCCCTTGCCCTCTTCACTCTCTCTCTCTCTCTCTTTCTCTCTCTCCCCCTCTTTTTATGTCTCTTTCTCTCTCTTTCATTCTTTCTTGAAAGCGAGTTCGAGAGCGAGAGGACCCAAGGGCCCCGGTGGACTCCTCGGCTCCCCCACTCTTCTTACTTTCTTCGCGGAGTGGGGGAAGAGCTTCGGGACCGAGCCTTCAATCGCACCCACCCACTCCTATTTCTCCTTCTCTTTTACGTTGGGACTCGATGGATATGGCAGATCCTTTCTGCCCTAACACGTTAAAAAGCAGGGCCGTATTAACGTATTACCCGTGTCACCTTTCATGGAACAGGTGCCATCCCCCGTTCTTCAACCCAACTGAACGGCTCTTTCACAGGCCGTTACACATTTTTTTCTGTACCATAATTTGCGTTTACGCATATCTATATGTGTATATATATTTTAGGGTGAATCTAAAGTTCGTACGTTTTTTTTTTTTTATTTTTCCAAAGTATATTTTGCAAAAACAACAAATCCCATTATGCAGTTTATAACACAACAAACCCACGAACTTTTGGCTTCACCTTAATAGGAATGATCTATAGCGAGTAATTTTATGAATCCGAGTAGTAACTGAAAATGATTCCTGACCTTAATAATTATCGCGAATGATTAATGAGAGAAATTTTATAGTTAGGACAACTGAAGAGAACTCTGTGTATAAACATTTACGTATTCAAGATATTATTTTCAATTATATAATAAGATAAGAGTCAAGAAAATATGCTTATCATTATTCTATTAGTTGATAGGTATATCTATCTATCTAAATATATATATATATATTATCAGGCAGATGTTGCAGCGAAAAGTGAGATCGTTGCATGATAAACGCTTAAGCTATTGAATTAAATAACGCGCCTCTCTCTCTCTCTCTCTTTCTCTCTGATGTTATATCTGACGTCATACAGTAAAACTGTTTTCAATAATGTAAGAACGATAGTCGGATGAGAAGATCGAGTTACCTCCTTGCCCATCATGCTTTCCTACTTATAAATTTACTTTTCGTTGCAATATCTGGCAGATGATAGACAGACGTATACATGTATATGTTGTTGCATATACGTTACCGACAATATTTCCAACGGAAATTACCATTTTTGGAACAAAACATGATATGATCAATATTTTTTACAGATTTTTTTGTTCTAAGCAACAAACCGGCAAAGTATAAAATATTCCCACCGCTGATGACGTTTATAACGTCACGTTGCAATGCACACGACTTCAAATGCAAAATTCCTTCATTTGCATTTCAATTATTATTAGGAAACAACAACGTAACGCGTTAGTTTGAATTTGTTCAGCAAAGAGAGATTATATTTAAGATCTTGGTTTTTCAGGAATAGGTTTTTTAGTTGCGATGCAATATAGGTAAAGGGATCGATTACCTGTGAGAAGATTTCTTTCTATTTGTGGAATGCATTTAATTGCAGTAGCGGTCCGAGCAAAAAAAAGGATCACCTAAATCCTAAGCCGTAAAAACTTTATATCTCGAGAATTTGATGAAGTTGTTTTCCTCGATAAAAGTCCTATAGCTATTTTTTTCTTTTTTAATACTTTGCCTTAATTGCATTTGTCGTTTTATATGATGACTGCTTCTCATATATTACCGGTAACATATATATATACTGATTAATAAATAATTACGAAAGTCTTCAAAATAATATCCATTTTAATAGTAATTTAGAATTTTTAATATTAATATTTCTCTCTGTTCAATTATTTATACGATTAAAACAACATGTGAACAAGGCTGAATGGCAGTATATTCACAATTTTGCTAATACGTTAGTACATCTATAAATGATTTTTAAATATCTGTTGTTCTAAGATACAAACTTATACATACATATGTACAACAGTAATCGCTATAATACACGCAGCCGATAGAACATGATATAATACAGAAACAGATTGTGTCCTATCTTATTAATAATCGTATTCCTAAATTGATTTTCATTAATATTGATTAAAAAAAAAAAAAAATTAAGAAAAAACAAATATTTATCTTTACAACATTTTGTGCATAATTCAAAATAATCTGACAAATGTATATAATAACGAATACAAGCACATTTTAGATAATATAATTCAATGGCATCGTAACTATTATGCCGTTATGTTATTTTAAACATTTGCACTATCGGTAAGCAATTTTACACATAAATGAATATATAATTGATATGTGATATTATTAAAATAGCATAAACGCGTTTAATTAATTAATATTTCGATGTTATATCGCAAAAAGAATTGTGCAGTGTAGATATGGCTGTTTATGCTATTATTTTATATATATATTTTTATATATATATCATATGCTTTAACACGTACGTAAAATTTAATTATTTCAATAATATTTCAATTAATAAAAGAAAATATTTTCTTATTTAATATAATTCGTTTTATATATATCTATATATGTATATATATAGCGAATGGGTTGAAAAGTTTTGAACCGAGAAACAATATTTTTTCAATCAAATTCGTCTTTTAAAAAAAGAAAGTTTGTCGAAGCTCAAAACTTTTCAACCCATCTCTTCGTATATATATATTATTTTCTTTAAAGAATACGATTATAATTCTCTTATGATGAGCTATATCGCTACTTTAATAGCACATACGAGCAAACAAAAGTACATTTTGTTTATTACCAAAAAAATATATATGTATATATACTCTAAATATTGCATACATTTTCTTTTATATACAGGGATATATTATTTATATATATATATATAATAATTATATAAGTATATTATATTTATATAGAATTAATAATTATTTTCCTATGATATGCAAGGTTGAAAAATTGTTATCATATTATAAACATTTAATATGCTTATTAAATCTTGCATCCAGTATCTTTTGCAGACGCGAACAACAATTACGCGAACAAAATAATAAAAAAAAGGAAAAAAGTTCTTGTCTCATTTATAATTTTCATATCGTGTCTACAATCAAAATTATTTTCATCTACACTGCATAATTCCATTTTTAATGTGACATTTAGGCATCTGAATTCCTTAATAGAAGAGATAAATTTACAAAACTCTAATGTTTCGATCTTACATTCTAATTACATATATAACATATTAAATAATTTTCATTAAAATCAATTGCGTTCATCTTTTAATAGAAATTATACATCAAATTATTTAACGTGTCCTCCATTGGTTAAACGATAAAGATTTTGGGCCAAAACAAATTAGTTTTTTATTTATAGATAATGATTATTATTTTTCTTTTCTTTTCTTTTCTTTTCTTTATCTCACACAATATGTAACATATAAATTTTTAAATCTTTTTTTACCACAATCCTGACTTTGTGTTTCGTTTTCTATTATTTTCTTTTCTCTTTCTTTTTGTCTCTTATTAATTATTTCGATAATATTAAATTATAAATCTAGAATGTCAATGGAAAAAGAAAAAAAAAGAAAATTATTTTTGTTGTTGTTATTAAATCAATCATTTACACACATCACCAACAAAAAGTATCTCTAAATTTATGTCCCAGCATATATACCAATATATTTAAATACAATTATATACTGATTCGAAATATGATATTTAATAAAATATATGAAACTAATATATAGTTGAAGGCAAAGATATACGTGGATGGGTTGACAAGTTTTGAACCTAATAGAGAAACAATTTTATTTTTTTCAATTAAACTCACTTTTATTAACAGAAAATAAATAAATAAATAAAAGTTTTATTTTATCGAAGCTCAAAAGTTTTCAACCATCCCTCGTTACAGGTAATACGTTTATGCTTTCAATTTATATAATGTATTCCATATAATTGATACTATATACGACTGAGACAAGTTTATAGATACTCTTTATATATATATATACATCATATACACTTTAAATCATGTTTAATACTTATTCAATTATAACTATAAAATTCTTTAAGGGGAAACAGTATCTGCATTTATCTTGAGTTGAATTATGTGAGTTATACATAATATAATAATAAACTCTTGTAAACTTACCAATATATAAATATAAAAAATTATTTATTTTGCTTTTTAACATCCTATTGTATCAGGTTAAAGGTAGCCATCTCTAGAAAGCTTTATAACTTTTCATTTTGAATAAATTTGACTTGGCATAACAATCACTTTCTACCATTGAAGATGGAATATATATTATCGTTATAATATACATATAGTATGTGATTCAAGCAGATACAAACTTCCCTTAAGATTGCATTTGTGATTACGAATAACTTTACTCCATATTTACACTAATATTCAACTAAGTTAATATAGAGTAGAAAAAAATCATCTCAATTAAAAAAATACTACGTATTCTAGTCATGCTGGCGTCATAATTTAAGTATAATTATATGAACGATATATAAGATAAAATTGTAGATTTTCTTTTACTTCTTTTTTTTTTTTTTTTTTATAAATATTGAACCTTTTTATTTCTTGTCTCTTTTTATCTCGTTTCTTCTTCATTCTATATTTACAAGTTAATGTAAATATAAATATATATATATATGTATATATATTATAATCGAGGAGCAATAATTGTTTTATTTAAAACTGACTTGCCCCCCCCCCTCTTGATTATAAACTATTTTATATTACTTTTTCAAAAAATGATATATAGTATAAATAAGAATCTAAAAACTCCGCCACACCAGAATTAGCACATCTCAATTAATAGAGACAATACGAGCTGACTATTATCACTTCACTTAGTTAGACATGATCTTAATTTACAAAATTAAATATAGAAACAAATTCTAATATGTATCATAGTTAAAGGCAATCTTATTACACATAATATTTCATTTCATCATTATGACACACAAAAACAAACTATACTTTCTTCTTAGAAATTAGAAATAATTTAATCCACAATCAATAGCGTATTGTGGACCACTCGATATAACTATTTAATATTAATATCACAAATGTTTACATTTATGCGCTTTTGAATTAGTTCAAAAGTGTTGCTCTGTCAAACACTCAGTCATCTCTTCTGTAGAGAAACTTTGTAACTATCAGTAAAATATTTAATACCATAAAACAGTATCGTGCCGGTATTGTAACCAGATCACGAAGGTTTGCAAGATGGAAATTTCTTAATGCCAATACAAGAAATTGGTTTGCGCCATCTTCTTTTGCTATGCGTATTTGATTTATTGTTGCAATGACTGTTACAAGTTGGTTTTTGATCTTCGCTAGTCCTATCCATTTCTTGAAGTCTTCTTTCCTCTAGAAAATAATAATACGTTCCAATGTATATATGTAAACATTTATTTATAATGTTTAAGAACACAAAAATAAATGGATCATACATTGAAAGACAAGAAGGTAAAGATGGCAAAAAAGAAAATGTCTACATTATATCAATTTCTATGTATTTAAGAACAGATAACATTTTCTTTGAAGATATCCATCTTTAGCATACCATTAAGTTGATGTTCCGTATAATATGTAGGATTGTCGTCAACTCCATAGTGATATTCCATCAGGTACGGTAATACAGTCATACTATGGCATTTACTTCCCCTTAAGGGAGGTAAAGGCACTTCATCTTCCGTTCTAGAATGCCTACATATAGTCCAAGAATGTCTTTTAACTTGTTGCAATGTAAATCTATTTCTTGCGTCTTTTTGTAGCATGCCTTCTATGAGAGATCTCAAAGGTTCCTCTACTTCTTCTGGTATTGTATATTCACCTTTACCAATGTTTTCATATAATTTATATATGGTGTCTCCTTCAAATGGATACTGACCTGTCGTTATATTATATCTATACAAAATGAAAATAAACTACATATTACTATTTCATAAATATTTCAATTAATCACACGTCATCGTACTCACAATGTAACTCCGCTGCTCCATATATCTACTTTAAATCCTGAAAATGTTTCACAGCCATTTGCAATTTCGGGTGGTTGAAAAGCTGGTGAACCTTGACCCATTTTGCACGTATCATCTATAGAAAACATATCTAGCGCCTTGCGGACACAATATGAGAAAAATTATTCGATTAAAATATAAGAGAAATAAAAGAAATGAAGAAATATATATATAATTAGTTATCATTCATTTTACATATTATAAAAATACATGAAAGTTTCAAATGCGTACCTCTGCGACTCCAAAGTCACTAATTTTTAAAGTATTATCTAATGTCAATAACAAATTTCCAGGTTTAATGTCTTTATGTACTATTCCTTTACTGTAAAGGTACTCTAAGCCATCCAACAATTGAGAAAAATAATCATGTGCCTGCCAAAGTGGAAGTTTCTTCAGAGGTGTACTTTCTAACATGTCCTGTAAAGAATCTAATAAATAGAAATCTAATTGTTTTTAACTCCATGCAATCCTTTCTTATGCTTATTACTCTATGTGTGTATATATATGTATATACGCATATAGATATATATATACATATATATATGTATACGTATATAGTAATATAATTATAGTAATATAATTAAATTAAATATTTAAAAAAATAATTAAATTAATATAATTAAATTAATATAAACGATTTTTAGTAAAGAAAAATGACTATTATATATTTCCTGAATATTAAATAATTATTTCCTTATGTTTATCATTAATATTAGTCACCTTTAGTTCATTTTTATTTTTTTAACTATTAAAACTATTTTCAAATGTACATCTTAAAAATAATTGATTCTCTTAATTAAAAAGTTATAAATGTTCAACAAATCTATACATAGATTATAATTATTATTTTTCTTCAGAAATGTGTTAGATTAATATATTCGGTAAATTAATAAAAATAAAAATGCGTAATAACAAATGCACAATAAAAATTCGTTTGAAATTCGTTAAACTTTACCTGCAATCCACATACACAAAATTCCATAATTAGGTACATCTTTCTCTTTTCATCGTTATAAAGAACATCTACAAGGTTAATGACGTTCTTATGTTTTAATATTCTTAATAGTTTTATTTCCCTGTTAATGAACATCAGAAATAATCAAAATGTATATATACAAATAAATTAATTTATATGTGTATAGGATCAGTGTTTGCTTGAAAACTATAAATAAATCTATTTATTCAGTTATTTCTTAGAAGATATAATCTTTCTTTAGAACACGATGAACTTTGTAATGCAATTGTATGATTAAATCATGTAACATGCATTTGTTGTTGTACTTAATTTAAAGTAATATTAATTTATGACTAATAATATATAAATAGTTAGTTAGAGTGGTTAGTGGCATTTTTCTATATAGTTATGAATATATATATCTAATTGATATAATCATATTTGTAATGTTGATAATGTTTGTAGCAATGAAATATGATAGAAGTAATTTACAAAAGATGAGAAATTCCACGATCTTTACATAATGAAAGTAATATAATTGTACGTTATAAAAAATAAGTATCAAAATAATAATAAACGAAACATAAAGCACACGTGCAAAATTATTGTAAAAAATGCAAATTATTTGATAGAACTAGCGACAAATTTAATTGTGAAATATCACAAGAAGATAAACAAATAGATATGTATAGATACGTATGTATGTATGTTGTCAGCACCCAAAGTTTATACACATATATTCATATACATATTATTACATGCTAAAATAGCATACCGTTGAATTTCTCCATTTGGGAGTTTAAGATGTTTTTTCTTTTTTAGAATCTTAACAGCTCTTCGACACAGAGTTTCTGAATCCAGTACTTCTTTCACCTTACCATAACTACCTTCACCAAGTACATCCCCCATAACATATTTACCAATAAATTTACATTTTTTCTTTTTTTCCTCATATATGATCTGATCTGAATCCACCCTATGGAAAAACATGTTGATTTCATCCAAGTCATAATTAGGATCATCGTTAATCCACTTGACTGGTTCGATGTCTCGAAATATTTCATTGTCTATTTCTTCCTCGTCTGGGTCACATATTGTAATCCGATTGTCCATTTTCACAATTCTAAGTTAAACTTAAAGTCAGACTAAAATCACACAAAATTTTAACCTATAATACAACCGGCACCACTACTGTTGTGAACTACGACCAGGGGAGCCAAACTCGTAGAAAATGTAGGAAAATAAGTAGTAGGAGGGCTATGGAATAACGCCTCGTTCATCTAATAGGTGCGCCCATGTTCCCCCATCTATTTGAGCACACTCTGGTAGACGATTTTTTAAGCTATTTTCCATGGTACCAAATGATTTTCTGATAACAATAAAAATTACATTAGAGTTCACTTAAATATGAACGACTATGAAGACGATTATTTAATTCAAACAGTGAGTAAGCAAGCTACTCGAGTGAACCACTATAGTGGCCCATGGACCTGGAAAAAATAATCGCTAAAGCCACTTTAGTGGCAGGCCGGCTAAGGACCATATCGGTAATTGCAGTGCCCTACCTTTATCTTATCGAGCGTCGGTAATAGTAGGTTCCTATTTTTAAAATATCAACCGATGTTAATGAAAATTTGTAGTTTAATAATATTGACCGTCAGTAACCTCGATATAAAATATTACCGACGTAGAGTAAAAAATTTTTTAAGTCTAGTATTACCGACGGTGGCAGTTACCGACAGTGGTAGTTACCGACAGTGGCAGTTACCGACGGTCGAAAAGATAAAGGTAGAGCACTACTATTACCGATATAGGCCTTAGCCGGCCTGCCACTAAAGTGGCTTTAGCGATTATTTTTTCCAGGTCCATGGGCCACTATAGTGGCTCACTCGTGTAGCTTACTTATTCACCGTTTGAATTAAAGAAATGAAAAGAAAACTTTTTGTACGAGATTGAAACTAATAAAATATACGAACATACGTTATCGATAAGGGTAATTACCAACTATGTTATTTAACTATGGTAATAGTAGAATACTATAAGAAGTTTACTGATAGATAATGACAAAATAATAAGGCATGTTGACGCTCGACATGACTCTACTTATTTCAGTTAGACGAAGCCCTAATTTTACATTCAAAATCAGCGTCAAACGTTACCATGGGGGGTTGCACTCTTACATAAATAATTGATAATCTATTATTAATTATCTATAAATCTGTATTATTGAATTTTGTTCGATTGCGACATATTGTATTAGGTTGAAATCGAATTTTTGTTGATAATATTATAGCGCTAATAGTACAGTTTAAATGTATTATTTGAAAATCCCACCAAAAACGTATTTGACGTATCGGCAGAACGTCACTAGACCGCTAACGCCACCATCACTTTTTATACGCTTAGCCCATAGAATTTTTTTTAACATCCTGACATTGCGTTCGGTCTATTAATTCGTGTGGTTTCTTAACCAAAATCTGATGGATGTGAGATCTGTCACGTAATTGCGATATTAGCGGTTTCAACGGTTAGATTAGATACGTCTTCATTGTTTAACGGGAGTTTGTTGGAACAAATTTTAACGGAAAAAAAAAAAAAATGAGCGAACTCGTTTGGGGAATAAAAAATGGTGATCTCGAGCAAGTTCGGGATATCGTTGAGTATAAGGCAAATATGACAATATTCTTTTGTAGATTTGTAGAATCATTTTTACAAATTATAATGTTACCAGACGTTAAATGCTATTACGAACTATTATTATTTTTATCTTGTCTTGATTGCTTTATTTGAGTAAACCAAGTTCGAATATACATCAACAGTACATTGCAGTACTAATAAAAGTAATCGCTTAAATAACAGCTGCAGCAGTTTTTCTTTGTAATTATCTTTTATGATAACGTGATATATCTCGGTAATAATGTTATATTAATTCTTCTTTTTAACAATATATTCTTTTTTTAATATATATATATATATATATCTTAAATATTATTTTTATATGTTGCACAAAATAAAATCGTATAATTTTATTATAAAATATAATTAATCACAAATATATTTATTTCAAATTCTATTTCATTTGATTGAATATCTTTCTTTCTCTATCTTTTTATACGTACATATATTTATTCAACAGAATATCGATGTAAATCAAATGATCGATGGAAGAACACCATTGCATTACGCTGCAGATTATGGACAATACGATGTAGTAAGATATCTTTTGGAAAAGGGTGCGGATGTTAATGTAAGTTATATCATTAATTTTCTTAATTATTAGAACGTAGTAATATACTGTAGAAACACCAGTGGGGGGAATGTTTAAGAATGATTAAATAAATGTCTTTAGTTTAATGATCACTTTTTCAGGCTACAGATAAACATGGGATAACAACATTACTCGCTGCAATTTGGGAAGGCCATACGCATTGCGTTAAGCTATTATTAGAAAAAGGTGCTAGACCGGATGGATTAACTCCCGATGGGACAAGTTATTTGAATGCCGCAGAAAAAGAAGAAATTAAACAACTTCTCAGAATGCACTAGCAGAAATCCAAACGTATTCAAGGCGATAACTTTTTTTATTCTAGTATGTTAATGTTCTTAAATATAATATCCGCGATTGCTTTGTTTTTAATTTCGTGCATACTTTTTAACTATCATATTTATCTATTTTAAATGAAAGCTGTCAGAAATATGGGGGTCACAGTTTTATAACGATATATCGCACACGAAAGATAGATACTTAATCAGGAAATTATTTTCTTTAAGTAAATTTTCAGTTATATATTATTATTATTAAGTAAATGTTCTAAATTTATATTGCGTAGTAACATCCTTTTTTTTGTCTTATTGTGCATTTTAATTAAGTTTATTTTTTTCATATTTAACCAAGTATACTGTAGAGAATATTTTGATACATTCTATAAAATGAATTCATTTTAATCTATTTATTATTTGTTCGTTAATATCGATCATTCCTATCACATAATTTCTTTAAATGGGCTGCTTTAATATTATATTTATAATTTCTTTAGTGAAAGAAAAAAAAAGAAAAAAAAAAGATTTTAGTTACAACATTAAATATTAAGTATTATTAAAAAATGAAATATCTAACAATGTGTGAATTTCTATTCGAATTTCGTGATTAATTTACTTTCAATTCGGGTTTCAAAGTATTTTTGTTAAACATTAATTATATATTAAAATATTACAAATGTATTTGTGAAGATCATATCTTATATATATATATATATATATATTGTCTTGGAAGATATAAAAAAAATGTACAATAATCAAAAATCATAAGTCATTAGAGCATTGTTATGAATTTCGTTGACTTTGTCAACTTCATATACATGGCTAAAAGTTTATTAGAGTGCTGCGCATTCAACTGGCCTATTCTATGAGATTTAATGCTAACTTTACTGGTATGGCATTCATCCACATGCATCCCTTCTACTGTAGGTGGTACAAAATTTAACAGGTTGTTTAATAGCAAAGTTAGCAAAATATTATAACACATACGCAGATATCTGCTTAGTGAAAACAGGCTAAAGAGGAAAAGACTGTAATATATAATCAATGAATTTATGCAATATATAACAATGTGTTTTGTATATTTTTGTTCTGTTTTAATGTTATGTCACATTTGGATGTTTGCAAAATGAATACATGTATACATTGATAATACAATCGTGTTTATCTTTTCTTTTTAGAATTTGTCTAAAGAATTCTCATCCTTCCTTGTGATATTTAAGATCTATATTATTTATATTTATCAAGTTTTTTTCTCTTAATTTCCATTACATTATTTCTTTCACACTGTACAAATAACGTGGAAACACATTTAATATCACTGGTATTATTATTTGAAAAAAATGAATATTCCTCTTTAAATTCTTATTATTATTATTTCATTTGTACTTGTAATAACGTATATCCTTTTTTCCTAATATTATCTGCAATTGTATCCTATTATACTATATTATATATGCTGTAAATATAAACAATTAAAACGATTTAATTTCTATTTAAAAAAATATCGATAATATATGATAATGATTTTACATACCTTAAAGTAATCGACCTCTGCAATTAGATGCACCGCATTTACAAATAATGACTTTACCCGGTATGCTACCTACGTCATAACTATAATTCCATGTTAATTCCTGACCTGCACGAATGTAATTCAAAGCAAAAAATGCCACCCATGGAAAACGTACATCATGTGTATCTACAAATACGTTTTGAACGAAAACGTTTGGATCACAGGAATGCTAAAAAAAAAAGAAATTATGTAACGTTTAATTTACGACAAGGAATATCCAAAGAACATTTGTGTACGCTTTAATAATTTGTACATTTAAGTAACGGCCTATATTTCCCGTTGTTTTGGCATCCATGATGTAAACAGCTTCATCTTCTCCATAAAAATCCCTTACAGATTTAAACTTTGGTCTATCTAATTGTAAAGGTTCTATCGATGGATCGAATCTACTTGGTACGCGTCTACTACTTCGATTTTCTTCTTCGTCGCTTATTGTTACCGTATCTTGATCAATTGTACGATTTTCAAGCACAGTTGATTTAGCAATAAGATTTTCTAAACTTTTTATAATACTTCCATCTTCGCTGTTTTCCTCAGAACCATCTGGATTAGATTCACCTCTTTTACGTTTTCTAAGGCGCTTTCTAAAATGAAATAATTAAACATGAAATTTCATTGTTACAACAATAAATAACAAATATAAGAATATAGAGTCGAGCAAAATATTTTTCTTTTGAAATAAAACTTCGAATATTTTCGTGATATGTTTTAAATTACCTGATAGAAGATTCGTTCGAATCTACAGAAACGTTCACGTGTTTACTAATGTTATAATCTTCATCAGAATCATTTGTATTATTTTTAACGTTACCATCTTCGTCACTCACACCATGTTCTTTTTTCTTTTCTTTTGCAGGAGTTAAAGGTATTTCTGGATCAAAAACATCGTTTTCGTAACCTTCTTTCATCCCTTCCACAACTTCGACATAATCTAACTCTGCAAGATATTCATCTCCATAGTTTTTTCCACCTTCGTTTGCACCCTATGTTCCATGTGTGTGTGGCAAATATAAATATATATATTATATTTATTTATATATAATATACTCTTGCGTATTATATTTAATTTAGTTTTATACCTGTTCGGTTAATAGACGCCCAGCATAAATACATATAAAAGAACCTAATGGAATATCAGTAAGGCATCTTATACCCCAACCTCGAGGTGCCGTTTTGAAAACTTGTAATTTTAATTTAAGTGGATGCTGTACAACTCTATTCAAGCAAGTTTTTACGGCGCACTTACAACCAGAATTACATTCATAAATACCAGTTGTAACTGGTTCTGGTAAACGTTTATAAACGTAACCAACAGCTGTATTTGGAACTCTTCCTCCTAAAGTTGCTCCCTGTATTGTTAATTGCCAACATTGACATTTTGTTTTATCCTGCATAATTAAATTTTAAATTAAGAAAATATAACTCTAAATTAAAAGATATATAAATGAGATATGCTTTTATACAAGCAAATATACATTTATTACCTGACAATCGTCTTCGCAATCACAACTACAAAGAAAATTTGGATCCAAATTTAAATTTACTCCTTCTGTAGGTTCTCTTTGAGTACTATATCTAATAGTATCGGGTAAAGCATGATCTAATTCATTCACACACGGTATTGGCACATTTTCTATTCCATAACTAAGATCCTGTAAGAGACAACTGATACTTAAAATTATATTCATTTAATAATACAATTGAGAAATATATAACCAAATGATTTTAATAATCTCATTATTGCGTTTATATTAAATTTATAAAAAAATAATTTTCAACGCGTCCACTTACTTTAATATTAACAAAGCATTTATCTAAAACAAATTCTGCCAGACAATGGACCCAAAAATCAAAATCAAATAAATCTACAGACATTGGACTATTAGTTTGGCGAAGATAACAATGAAGTTCTTCCATGTTTCGTAATCTTACACCGCACGGTGCTTGATACAGTATAACTTTTTTGCCTTTTGGAAATTTACATAATTGTCTATTCCAACCACATAGTAAAGGAATCGAAAGGGGCGAGTAACCTTTCAAATCTTCAGGTGTGAAAGATATACTTCGTATGCATTTCGGTCCACATTTATGAGGAACGTATTTTTTCGTTTGAATCTCATTTTGTGTTTGATAGTACTAGAAAAGAAAAAAAAAGATTTTCTATTATTCCAATTATATTCATTAATATTTTTTTGAATATTTAATTGCACTTAATATTACTTACAACAATGCTATGGGAAGATTTCATTTCTACGGTAGAGTTGTAAGGAGTAACATCTGTGACAACTGGTTTTTTACTAGTACTTTTTTTAGCGACAGCACGAGACTGCAATGGTGCTATTGTGGAGGCTGACTTAGATGTATTGACACTTTGATTTTCATTAAATTCAATTTGGTCCGATGGTTTATCAATTAGGATACTTTTTATTTCCTCATCTACTTCTATATTGGAAGTATATTCCACGTAAGGTAGATTGTTTTTCTAGAGAGAGAGAGTGAGAGAGAGAGAAATAGAAATAATAAGAGCATATATTAATAAAGAAAATTATTTTTTGATGAGTATGAAATGCTTACACTAGAAATAACGGGAATACGATGACGACTAGATGCATTGAGAGAAGCGTGATGACCCTGCTGCCTTGCATTTGCTTTTAATAGTTCAACATATAATGGTCCTAATCTGGCAGAACCTCTATAAATCCATTCTGTTCTTTGATCTGCATCAAATTGCATTTGCACAAGACTCGCATCTACTTGTTTAACCCTTGCGACCCACCATTTACCATTCCATTCGGTTTTTACTATCTGACCATTTTGTAGTTTTACCATTGGTCTTTCCGGATACGTTTCCATGTACTTTTTTACAAAATCACGCGACTCACTGGCTACGTCTTCCCAAACTCTAGGAGAACTTTCAGATACTATCAAGATATCTTTGTGCGTAACGTATTGCACATATCCATCGTCGAAGAACACCAAATATCTGTACTTATTTGTAGATTTAGGAGGTTCTGCAATGACACCGCTATAAAAATTAGTAGAATCATATTTTTCTCTAGTTATTTCATAATTTTCTACTTCATGAAAGACAGCAACGACTCTTGTACCGACAGGAATTAGAACTTTACTGGGTACTGCTACAGCAATTTGTTTGCCACTGACCGACTTGATAGCCGTACTATACTTTCTTTGGAATAATCTTACTCTACATTGTAAGGGATTTTTGGAAACTATATTTAATACCTGGAAAGAGAAATAAATCGTATTATGTTATATTACTTTAGCATTCGTATTTCTTTTTCTTTACCTTTCCTTTAATCCATCGCATGAGAGGATGTTTCATGACGTAGATTATGGTGTCAGGTTCTGGTTGCGGTTTGACAAGAGGACCGCTAGGAGGTAAATTCAAACCAACTATTTGTTTATTTTCTCTTTCAATGGGCAATATATCTGGTTGAGTATCTTGCTGCAATTTGCAAGATTGCACTTGCGTGACTTTTTTAGTCGCTACAAGTGGATGAGTAACATTATCTTCATAATCTATATTTATTTGAATTTCCTGAAGCATTCGAATTTCTGGCTTGAAGTCTTCGTATAAACTATTTCTTAATGTGTCCAATTGACAAGTTAAGGCTTTGATCTCATCATCAATAATTTGATTTTTTTCTATCGATAAAATTCAATATATTAAAATAAAGTCTTTTAGATCTTTACTGAAAATATTATCTAACGTGTATAAATACCATCAATTTCCTTCAACTGTTGTGTCAATACATTTTGTGCTTCATTTATTTGATAATCCACATTGTATTTTTTAAAAAGTGATTGCATTGTTATATCCAATTTTTCTTCTAAATCCAAAAGTACTTCCGTTGGTAAATAGGTATCTGCGAATAGAAGATTAAAATAATTAAAACTAAAAAAGTAAAATGCAGTTTATTAAATGTAGGCTTAATTAAAAAATATATTGCAAGATAATCTAACCGCTGTCGTCGATTTCTTTTTTCTTCTCCTCGTCGGATTCATCGCTGTCAGAAATTTCTACTTCAACCGTATGATCTGGAAAACCGCATTTCAATAAAGATTTTTGTTCCATTAATGCTGCTACTAATTTCTGTCAAAAAAATAACAAGAAAATCTATTTAGTTTTAAGTAGAAAAGAAAATGTAATATAATAAATATTATAAATTTTGTCAACATAACGTTACATACTTTCTGATGTTCCAAAGCTACATCGAAACATTGCTTGCATATTAGTTTAGGCTTTTTTTTCTTTTCTATATTGATACTGTAGTATGCACATGCAAAAGATGGTGCAGGTTTCATATCAATTCCTGAATTACATTTAAAGTTTATACAATTAGTATTACATGTTTTTGAAATCTTGGGTGTTTTAATTTTATTATTGGATACTTCTTCGTCTGAAACTAATTCAATTACTTCCATCATGAATGATTTTTATTCAGCTTCACCCTCTCTAAAAATATAAAATAATATATATTATTATTATAATTGGAGTCAACATCTTTGTTTTCTTTTTGTTAATATTTGTATATATATATATATATATGATCAGCATATAGATTCCTCTCTATATTTTATAATAAAGTTTTTCAATTTACTTACCTAATTGTTGAATAAATCCAAGATAACAATTTCCAATAGTTTCCTTCATGTATTAGTCGAATATTACAACTTTTGTCATTCTTATTTTAACACCACCACACGTTATTAAAAATGTATAATTATTTATAAGATCTATTACCTACAAAGTTTCATCTATTAGTTATTGATTTAAAAAATATACTTCTTGTACTGTATCATAAAGAAAATACTTTTTATAATATACAAAATAATCAAACTGTTTCCTTTGGTATTAATAAATGAATATACAGGTATGTTTTGTGGTTATGTGATACATTTGACGTTAGCGCCATCTGTAAGTGGCGCGAATGGTAATAAGATGTCGTAAGAACAAAGGGGTAATCGAATTTGAAAAGAATTTCTATAAATATTTAAAAGAAAGAGCAAATGTCAGGAAAAGAATGTTTCAATAGAATGTTTAATGTTTCATGATTTTTTTTATATTAACATTTTGTATATTATGAAACGTATCATAAGAAATAACTATCTTTAATGTTGTCACCTAGTTGAAATTTTCAAAATTATAAGTACGAGAGAATGCGTACTTTTAAATATTAAATTATATTAATTTAAAAATATTACCTTATATTAAATTAATTATAATATTTTTAATAAAGGATAGTTATCTATAATCGTATATTCTATTTCATCGAGCGGCAATAAAAATAGTACTTTGTTTTATCGAAAGTGGCGCCATATTTAAAATTTTATTTACAATTAACAATATTTCAGACTCACGTCAGTTAGTACAAGTTACTTATTTTATTTGTTTATTAGGATATGACAAGATTATTGTTCGTTATTTGTTAATATTTTTACTAAATCAAGACTACACAAGAGACTATCATTTATAAAATTATTTAACATGAATTACTGTCAACACGCCAGAGTCAAGATGTTAACGTTACATGTAAGAGGTATTCATTTATTTCTCATTAATTATTCAGTATTTGAATTCTTTCCACAATACTATTTTAAATACATTATCGTAATAATATATTTATATATAAATATACATCTGTTTTTTTGCAGAAGTACAATGTTAATGTTAACGATCCAAGAATATATGATCCAACATATAAATCGATAAATAAAAACAAAAAATAAAAAAAAAGGAAATTGTTCGACACGTCAGACAATCGATAAATAATATTTGGTAATTTCTTTTCGTACACGCGAATTGAAAGATACAATTCGTCATCATTAACATGAATTATATAAATCATTTTAAGTAAGAGTATAATGTTCCCATTGTATTGCATTAAGTAGAATCAAATAACTCGAGGAATTCTACTTGTTTTTGTTTTAACCTTAATTAACTCAATCGGTCGTTGATTTATTTTCAATATTTATTAGTATATTAGCCTATTTATATTTTCTTGACAAGTTATTTTACACTTTTTTTCTGTCTTATATAGGCTTTCCTGTAAAAATTACTGAATAGGTAAATAAAAATCACTACGTGAATCATAAAGCAATATGTCAAGATTTTTGGGACTCCACAGTCCATCACCAATGTAAATAGAAGATAAATCATCATTATGACAAATTGAATCTGCAAATTGATATTGGATGTTAAATAAATTTCATTCTATTAAAGCGACACGGTATAAAAATACAAAATTATTTATCTATATAATTTTGATTTATTATATAGCTCTTACCAATTGTACCGTGGTCATATATTTCTTCCACCATAGATATTTTTTGTATTTTGGGCCCAATGCAGATATTAAATAATACGAATACATTATGATATGAACTGTAGAATTGAGTATGCCTATGATAATACCTTGTTCACCTGGAATTAGTTTGAGATAACACCACGAGAAAAGTGCCGTGACGCTATGATGATAAATATGTAGGAAAGTCAATTGGTTCTGTTTTTTCCGTAAAATGAAGAATACCTGAAAAACACAAATGGACACGAGGAAAAAAAAAGAAACAAAGATAAAAGAAGAAATGGAAATTAATTATAATAAAAATGTTTATAATCGATTATAATCTAAAGCAAAAATGTTTTATGCAATAAGAATAACAATTTACGGATCCCGGAATATAAAATCTTTAATTAAAAAAGATTAAAAAAAAAGAAAAGAAAAGAAAGAAAAATATAATAAAAAAATTGATGCGTAGAGAGAATTTAAAATTGATATTTTTAATTTATATATTCAAAGTATCTCTGAACCAGTTAACAACATCGTTGTGTGTCCCCCTAATGAAAAGGTTAATGACACAAAGAAATAGATCGAAGTAGAAATAAGGATATTAAAAATAAATGTATTAAAAAATGGCAAAGAATAATTGTATACAAATGTTAAATATGTTAATATAAAAGAATGAATAATTCTTTATCCGGTTGAGAAGACATTCTAAACGATTATTACTCAACGACATTTCAAAAGATATTTATTTCTCAATAGCGAATTCCGGCATCATTTTAAAACTGTTTAATTTCAATGAGTTAAATGATTTTTTGTTCCTTTTAAATAATTCAATAATCTTTTGCGTCTGTGTGTGTGTGTGTGTTCTTTCTATATCCTTTTTTATTTTTTTTTTTTAAATAGCATCTTACCGTATCTATAAGTTCGATAATCTTAGTGAAGAAGTACCACCAGGCAGCTTCCGGCAACTGTAATGATAAGTAAAAAAAAAAGAAAAGAAAAAAAAGGAACAAATATAAATGAAAGAAAGAAATTTAAATATATTATAAATTCATAAATGAAGGATAACGTTAATAAAAAATAATAGAATAAGAATTTACTAACCGTTGTTTCTAAAGATCCGTCCTTAGACAATCGATGATATTGCAATTTGCATCCTTTCGAACGAATTAAAACTGATAGATCAATTTTCGTAGCCTGAAAATGATTTATTATTTATTATTTATTATATTATCGTGATTTAATAATCCATTAGGAATGATTTTCTTACCACAGAAGCTATCCATATATTAAAAATGACTAATGAAGCGTTGTAAAATATCAACAAGTTTTTTAATTCAAAGGCAGGACGATTTTCCATTATTTTCGGGCCAATTTTGGTTACGAAAAGTAAATATATCGATACTATGAAAACTATTGGTCCTGGTGAACCCATTAATGGCCACGAATCGATTATGGGATCTAAAATAAAAATGAACAATATTACAATTTATCTAACGTTTTGTTCTTTCATTTTTTTTTCTTCTCTTACATTAATTCGTAATATATACATAATGAATACAGAAAATAAAAGAAGAAGAAGAAGAAGAAGAAGAAGAACATGTTTTTGCAAGTACAAAAGAAACAGGAAATTTTCATTTTTGAAATGTTAATTTTATTTACGATTAATAAGTCATCATAATGGTTCAATACTAGCGTTAATATAAATGAAATATTTTATCATTTTATTGATCGCATTAGAGCAATGAAAATTAATTTATTCAATCGTATCTATAATATATTAAATAAGAAAATGCATTATTATTAACCTTTTAATTCTTCGTCTTTTATTTGTATTAAATCGAATGATAAAATCAAATGACTCGAACTAAATTAAACGATATTTGTTTAAATTATATAGAATTTTAAATAATGATTAAATCGATATAAAATAATTCAATCGTTGAGATATATAAACAAAAATTTACCTCGAATCCCTGCAACGATTTCTTTGTAATCGGTCATTTTTAATGGATTGGTATAGACGAACAACAATAATAATAATAATAATAATGATAATAATAATAAAAAATCGATAGATCGATATATTTACGGTTAGTTAAATACAAAATTTATCGTAAAAAGAAAAGTAAATAAATAAAAAAAAAATATCTATCGAACACGTGTTGTTTTATTTCTCTTTCCATGTAATATAAAAATTCTATGAAATAAAACAATTTTATATATAATTTTATATATAAATATATAAAAAGAGAGAAAATTTGGTTAGAAATATTTGATTCGAGAAATAGATAATTCACTCGCGATGAGAAGTCACTGAGTTAAAATCAAACACTGATGGTTTTACCGACAAGTTAGTCATTAAGGAGGTTCGATTTCACCGATTTGATGTCATCCAATCGTTTCCGAGTTCTCTTTATCCTTCCCCCACTCTTATTCCTTTTTTTGCTCCTTTTTTTCTTTTAACACACTTTAAATATATGCAAAAGGGTGCAAAAGCTCATGGACATATTTCACGTTCCTTATATATTATTTTGCAATTCTTATTAAATAATATAACACAAGAGAATACATATATATTATAACGTTTCCCGTTATATTTTCGTTTGTTCGCGAGTGAAGTCGTTTCTGTATATGCAAGCAGGAGACACGTGCTGCACGTGTGTCATTTTATTTTAAACATTTTTTTTTTTAACACTTTTTTTAACATATCTTATAATAATATTATCTGAAGATTGATACATGTTGCTAATTTCATTTTATTGTTCAACCAATCTTCCGTTATACAGGGTGAGAGAAACGTTTATATATATATATATATATGTCAAATGAAAATAATAATAATAATAATAATAATAATAATAATAATAATAATAATAATAATAATAATAATAATAAAAATAATTATTGCGTAAAAGATAATATGAGCCAAACGAAACAATAGAGTTACACCAATGTACAAAAGGGAATGTAATTATTTTCTTTTTTTTTTTCTTTTTAACAAGATTCGAAGGCCAATTTTATTAAAATAAATAATAATAATAATAATTTGCGTGACCACACTAATACTTAACCTTTTTTTTTCTCTTTTGCGTTGATTAATTTCTTCGAGATATATAATATTGATATTTAAAAATAACTCTATTAGAATTTTCTACTTGTATCGTTGTTTTTGTTTCTTTTTTTTTTCCTAAAAAGATAAAAAATTATCAAAATACATATTGACGTATGCGTTTCTTTTTTTGCGATACGAAAATGATACCTTTTGCACGTTATTATAACGATACGGCATATCAGCGAACAATTAAAGGTGTAAGTTTTAGTTTTTGTAACAATGAGTTAATTATATTTTTTATTTACAGAAGAAGAAGAAGAAGAAGTATTTACATTTTTTTTTTAAGACTAGAAAATGGTATAACAATGTTAAAAGTTTTCCATAATAAATTATATTTAAAAAAAAAGAAACGTTTATTTTTATATTACATTCAATACAATGTAATAATAATTTGAACTGTTTTAACAAAGGTTATCTCAAAGTGTAAAGAAAAATACCAAAATATATCGTTCAACTATGTTTACCTTAAAAAAGAAAAAAAAAGAAAAAAATTTAAAGTACCTTGGAAAAAAGAAACAAAAATATTTAAAGGTTCATCCTTCAAAATGTCAACTTTTAATTATCATTTACAATATACGATGTGTATAATTATTTGATGAGTCGTTTAAATTATGAAAAAAAATAAAAAGAAAGAAAAAGAAAGAATAAAAAAACAACAATAAATGTTAAAATATTTATCTATTTATATCTGATAAAGAATAATTTTCAATTTGATTAACGTTGAATATTATCTAACGGTTACTTATTTTATTGTCAATTAATATTTTATTTTATTGATGGTATCGATCTGTGGTTAATAAAAAAAACAATATAATACTTTTAAAAAAGAAAAATATGCCGGCGGTATGTTGTAACACACGCTTCGAGTTATTTGCCAAGCAATTGCAAGAATTATACTCGTTTGCCCGGAATAAAGTTAACGAAACGAGTGAGAACGATGAAGACAGGATGAGAATAGACTATCCATGTAAAATTATTCATAATTTTAAACACAAAAGAAAATTCTTTCGCAATTCATCTTTAAACGATATTCCTTCGTGTCGTCATCGTATTATCATTTACCAACCTTGAATTGTTTATTTCTGTATCAGGTATTATGAAGAAAAATACGAAAAGTGGAAAAAGAATAAAGAAAAAGAAAAAAAGAAAAAAATATACATAAACTCGGTAAAATTATTTTCACATAAAATTGTTAATAATATATTTGTAAGTTTTCAATTTTAGCATCACATGGGTTAAAGATAGAAGAAGAAGAAGATAAAGAAGATAAAGAAAAATGATAATGTAAATGCAAAACCGCAATATTATCTTCTTTAGCACGACCTATATAAATTATTAATGTACTCATTGTTACATATATATATATATATTTATTTATTTATGTATCTTCATTAACTCGAATGTTTATTAACGTGATACTATATCTATATTTATATGATATATAAATATATAAATATTAAAATATATAGTTATAAAATATTATATTTTAATTTTAATATTTATATTTATTATATTTTCATTTTAATATTTATATTTATTATATTTTAGTTTATATTATTATATATTCAAATATATAGTTATATAAATATATACTATATCTAATAATATATACTATATCTATCTTTGTTATATTAGCATTAAGTATTACACTAACAGTAAATAGTATTAGATAATTTTCAAAAAATAAGAACAATTTATTTATCATATTTTTCAATACTTAATCTCTATAAGACTCGTAATTATAACGTGACAAAATGTAATTAATTCGAAACATTTTGTCTTACAATTAATCGTGGGGCTTTTTTTTTTTAATTGTTTTTTCTCCATTTGAAAATGTAGATCACAAAGTAGAAAAATGTAAGTCTACGTGTCAGTAATTTTGTTCTACGTATATGTGTGTGTGTGTGTGTGTATATTGTTGGTTAAGCGGTACTTGTATTTAACACCCATATTCATTATTTTCTTACCTTTCTTTCATTCCATTTAAAACCTTTCATGAGGTTACTGGTTGTTCGGTCAAACACATGAAATAAATAAAGAGAGACAAATATTCGAAAATAAGTGGGTCAAACTGCTTTTTTTCCCCTCCGAGCAACGGTGAATTGATGTGTGACATTTAAAATTACAAAATGGTGGTGCTTTCTATGACGGATAGACTTTTTTATCAAATGTGCCCATTAATAATGATCAAAATAGATTGATCACGAATGAAATAAAATGAAAACATTTATTTTTAATCAGACAACAACAACAACAACAACAACTATTTTATTCTTATTTATCGTTGAAACGCGACTAAGTATTTTTCAAATTTGTATAATATAATATATTAATATTTGTATAATAAATATACATTTAAATTTGTATTTTTTAAATAACAATTTATATAATTATATAAAATCGTAATCCATTAGTGTGATGGTTGCCTTATTTCAAATATTATTTGACCTATGAACCTTTTGAATATTTTTTTACATTTTTCTATTTGTACGTTCTTGCCTAAACTAAAGAATGAAGAAGAAGAGAAGCAGGGTTAAAGTCTGATTATAAAATGAAATCTTAGTGACGTAAGTTTTACGCATTAACCTATGGGTTTGTTTATTTGTTTAATACATTTCCATTTTTTGATCATCCAACTATTTATTTTCATTAAGACATTTGAGATATCTTTAAAAACAATCAAGATCCTTAATAGTTAGTTGACTTATCCTATTTATCCTATATTAATTTTTGTATATTTCTTAAACTGTATAATGTGTAACAGTTAATGCATGATAATAATCTTATCTAAGAATTAATATACATAAACAAGAATATAATAATAAATTTTCATGATCTATGGAGACGACAAATTATGAGAAGATTTATTCATGATTGTGATATTATTTATAATTCAATAAAAGAAGGAAGAAAAAGAAAAAATATCAAAGCAAGAACCATTAGGAAGAATAATAATGTGGCGATATATCGTATTCAATACGTCACGATTATATTGATCGTGCATAGATTTAGAAAAGAATTCTGTTATGTTTATTTTTAACTATTTTTTTTCTATAGCCAATTTATTCTAATTTAAAACGAAACCAAAATAAAAAAAAAACAAAAAGAAACTTACACGAACTTTTGAAATAAATCTAATTTATTATTATTCTTGTTAGAAATACTATAAGATAATCATTTATTATTATTTAATTATTATAATAAGAATAAAAATATGAATGTTTAAATAATAAAGATTCAATTTGTATATATTATATTATTATTTTACTATTTTAACGAGTTTTGATTTTTCATTCGACGACGATTCAATCTTTTTTTTGGATACATTATTCGGATCGATTTCAGATGATTCGTTATTCTTATTAACGTAAACATTAATATAAAACTTGATGAATAGATACATCATTAAGAAATTATGGGGTAAAAATAATATAATTGTTATCTTGGGAAATGGGCAATCATTTTTCAAAATTCCCGATACATTTGGATAGCTATCAAAGTGAACTGAAGTATTTGCAATTGGGTGACATATTTTTTCCACCATATCTTGCAAAATTTAAGTGACGCGAATAGATAATAACTGTACATGATTACGTGAACGAACCCATTGACCACACCTATATAATACGTCAAATTATTATTAATAACATATAAAAAATAATATAATATAAAAAATATAATATAATATATAAATATAAAAATAATATAAAATAAAAGAAAAAAATATATATAAATGACGTAATAAATATAATATAAAAATATAATATATAAATATAAAAAATAATTGACACAAGAGATAATATCAATTAATTTATTTCAATACTTTCTCTATTAATGTTTTTTTCTTCTTTTAATTACCTAAAAATGTTCCGTGTCCACCGGGTACTGTTCTGATTGCCAACCACGTGAGTAGAATCATTCCGCCGTGATGATAAAGGTGTAAAAATGTCACTTGATTGTTTTTCTTCCGTAATACAAAGAATAATGTATCAGACAGATCATAGATCTTTAATAGAAAATAATACCACATCACTTCTAATACCTGCGTTTTACGAGATTATTATTATTATTTCTTTTTGTTTTCTTTTTTAATTATAGAAAATAAATACTTCATTTTTCACATCAATCTCTTATATAATATATATAAATAATTAATTATTTATTACCGCCATGCCATGTTGACTAGTTGAATAATCAATGGGCTCGCAAGCAAATTTATATTTCCAAAACCATCCCATTAAAATACACTGTAATTACACAACACATTTACACATATACACACACAAATCATATATATATATATATATATATATATATATATATGATAAAATTTGGAAAATATTTTATTTCATTCGAATAAAAATTAAAAAACGGCCACGAATTAACACTGCAAATGCAAATTATAACGAAATTAATTATAACGAATATATATATATATATTATTATTATTATTTAATTAATATTATATAATATAATATAATATATAATAATTATAATATAATAATATTATATAATTATTATAAGTATTATAATATAATAATTATTATAATATAATTATTATAATAATTAATATAATATATATATATATATTCCGAAGAATATATTTCGAAAAGTATTTGACTGTGACTGTGTATATTATACGATTTTTTTCAAAAACTTTTCAAAATATAATACTTACTTTATAAGTTATGTATGCACTACATAAGATTTGTGTACTATTATATACTATCAATATTTTGTTCAAATTGTATGGTTTCCTTCCTCTCATAAATGCAGGTCCGATTACACAAACAATACACAGATAAGCACCTACTATGCCAATAGTGTACCATGGTGATTTGAAGATAATCCAATCTTTTATTCTATGTTCTAAAAAAAAGAAAATTGTTTTATAGTTTTGTTTGTTTTTTCCTTTTTTTTTTAAATTGTTTATTCCACGTTTCAACGAACAAAATGATTAAGTTTAATAAATATTCTCGCGGACACGTAAACGCGCATAAATGAAAATAAATATTCTAATTAAAAACATTAAAAATATATATTACCTCCTAATGCTTGTAACGCACAAATTTCGTTGTAAATATAATCTATTAACATCACCATGATCGATATTTATTTAACGAATAAAAAAACGTGATTTATGAAAGTGAGTCGTGGATGGGTGTGTGTGTGTTTGTGTGTTTAAAACAGAATATAATAAATGTTAATACTAAATAAATGTCAATTGAAAGTTCTTAAATTGTTTCGTAGAATAATCGAAATGAATTGTTTAAAAATCACCGTTTTATAATATTTTACGTTACAGATTAACAAACGAAAAACATGCGTAGAGCGAATAACGAAAGTCTATAAGAGAAACCAGCACCAATGGTTTAAACATACTGAGCTTGATATTATTAACGTTGTGTAACATATCGAATTTTAATAAGAATTTCCTCAATAAAATTATTTGAATATTCCGTTGAATTAAATCATTACATTATAATGTTAATCAACTGGTTAAAAACTATGTATGCGTCTACTATTGTAACCAGGAATAAATAAAGCATTCGAAAGAATAATTAATAGCATCGTCATATCCTTATTATTCATGAAAAAAAAGAAAGAAAGTAAACTAATCGATTTATTCTGAATGTCAGAACGTGAGTGGTTAGAAAAGTCAAACGATTAAAAATTCTCTTTTTTTTTTCGAAATAATTATTTATGCGCGCTTGCACACAGAAAAAACAAACGCGCGCTTGCGGGAATCGTAGTATTTGAGATTTAACTGCGAGTTTAGTGAAATTAACTTGGTATTCTCTCCTTGGTTCGAGTGTCGATAAATTTGTTTAAAAAATGAGAAGAACTTATGGCAAATATTCTCTACTGTTACAATAAACTGATGTGTACAAAGTTTTCTTAAACACTTGCTCTACGATTTAACTTTCGGTAGTCGTGCCGTGTTCTGCAATATAAAATGCAGTATGGTATTATATCGTGTACTTTTGAACTGTAGCTCGAATAATGAACGATCCATCAATTTCTGGAATGTTGGCCCATTGACCAACGTGACGGACACGTCGTTTTTGTTTCTGTGACAAATATCTATCGACGTGGCATACACGTCGCTGTCCGTTTTGGCATGTCATTATAAAGCAAGTGGTTAAAGTTACATTTTTTCTAGATAATCCTCTAAATTATTTCCCTGATGATTGTGGTTGTTGTAAGTGACTTGCATGGGAAACGATTCCACCAGAATTTTCACCAGAATTTTCACCAGAATTTTCATCGGGACTTTCACCGGGACTTTCATCGGGATTGTCACCAGATTTTCCACTAGGGAAAATGGATGCATCGATGTTACCCGATTACTGTTGGACACTAATCAGGGAATCACCAGCAGAAAATTACAAACGCCAGGCAAAGTGATCTTCCTCCAAGGGATAAAATCACTTAAAATCATAGATAACATCAAGATAAATACATGCATATGCTTATGCAGGTAATTAATAGTTAATCATAACATCAAAACAAAATCTAATATCGCATTTTCATGAAAATTTTCGTTAGAGAAAAAGAAGAAATACAATTTTCTTGGCTACTATAATTAAATAAATGTTCATATTATACAAAAAATGTTTACAATGTTATTAACAAATTGATAATTATATAATGACGTAAGATTTTTTTCGGATATCGTATTTGTCGTTCTTATTATTAAATATTTATTAATATAGGTACTTATATAAAACCATTTTAGATTTAACAATAATGTAATTTTTAATCGATTCATTATATATTTAGGAAATTGATTATCTAATTTGTTAATCAATTGAGTGGCCGAAAAGAAATGGTAGACCAGATATCGTTTAGTTTTTAATTATACATTTTTTTATTTTAAAAATTTTAAAAATAGTTTTTCCCTTTAATTATTTAAATATCGAAAAGTGTACTGATTACTATGAACATAGTACATTAGTATAATGTAATATATTAGTTAATAATAAAATATAAGTAATTATATATAATTTTTGATTTTTTTTTTTACAAGATTTATTATAAATCATTAAAAATAATATTATTTTTTCATCTCGATCAAAAAGTGATACATTAATTATTACAAATATTTATATATCGTTTAATAAAACAAATAATTCTTAATTACTGTGTCCGAAAATTAGAATTGATATATATTTCAAAATTATATTTCAAAACAGTATATATATATACTTATATTTTCTTATTAAAAATGTTTCATTTATAATTATTCAAAAACAAATCTTTGCCTATTACCATTTATTATTAAATTATTGACTTATTTCATTAAAACAACACTAAACCTATTACGACGAGTCAAATAATACTTATTCAATTTTTTTGCGAGTGAAAAAGAAATTTTATTGCATTAAAAAGAAAATAAAACGTTTAGTGTTAATGTTAAATATATTATACATACATATATATATATATATATATTTTTTTTTTAAATGTATATATCATATTTGCTATTTAAAAGTATGAATTATTTTGCTTCATCGAATTCGAAACTTTCTGTTTGTTTGTTTGTTTGTGCGATTATAAAAATATGAACATTTATTTCTATGTTTTATTTATTTTCGATATAAGATCGATCACAATCTCGATTTTTTCTTATATTATTTAAAAATATATCTTTCTCTTATCTGGAAGACATTTAATTGAGATCGATCACACAACTTTGCGAGTAATTTATATTATTTATATAAAAAAAATCCAATGAAATATTTCTCTTTTTGAATTAGTTTAGTTATCTTTTTAATCTCGCTCAATCGGATTTATTTTCTATCGTATCGGTGTTATTCAATTCACTATTCTTTTCATCTTTTAACGATTTGTTATAAGTTTCAACGTAAAACAAACCGAACAAATAAAGGAAATAAAAAGCGTTAATAACCATCAAAGTAGTCGGAATTTTCGGAAAATTACAATCGTTAAATAAAATTAGACTTCCGTGAATACCCACTATCACGAATTGCAATAATTGCAAACTCGTAAGATATTTTTTCCACCAAAGGTAAGGCTGTATTTTTGGGCCGAATGTAGATAGCAAGTAATAACCGTACATGATGATATGTACAAACGAATTGATAAGACCAAGAAATGTTCCATGACCACCAGGTATCCATTTAACAGCGATCCAACTGGCAATAGGCATCAACGAATGATGATAAAGGTGTAAGAACGATATTTGTTTGTCTTTTTTTCTAAGAACAAAAAATACCGTATCCAATAGCTCGACCAATTTGCATATGAAGTATGTGTAAACGGCATGTGTCATCTGTTAAATAAATTCATTAAAATGAACGTGACTTGTCAAACTAAACCTTCATAGTTTCAAACAAAATTATTACTGCAATGTCAAAAGTATAAAACGAAATATTTCCTTTTTCTTAATTAACTAGCACAATTTGATTTTATAAATGTATCATTGTAATTTTACGTTTCGATTGAAAAATTCATTTATTTGTAAATATACACTTGCCAAGAAAATTATTGGCTACTCATTCTCTCTCTCTGTGTGTGTGTGTATAGAAAAAGATACAAATATTTCGTTATATACTTCAGAGTTCATGAACTTTTATAAAATATACCCATTCCGCATAATCGATTGATATTAATATAATAGACTCTCTCACATAATGTTATCAATAAGTTACATATTACGTAAATTCGTATTACAGAAAATTCTATTGTATAAGTATTGTCACTTTTATTAGTCAAATACGATTTTTGATTATTTCTGTCTGGTTAATTTACAATTGATTTGATTTACATGTATAATGAATGAGAACAAAAATTACCAAACAAAAGAAATTTGACGATAAACAATGATCAATTAGAATAAATTATAATTTTTCGTGATACTGAAATTCAAATTTATTAAAAACGCGTCTAATGAAAAGTCACGTACGCGTGATAATAAAAAGAAGAAGAAGAAGAATGTAATAAACAAAGTAATTACAATATATTTCATGCTTTCAAAAATTCATATTATACGATAGTCTATTATAATGTTATAAACCAATGAACAAACGAACACAAATGAAGATATTTTTTGTAAGGGGTATTCCAGTGATAAAAAAAAAAAGAATTAATTTTTACAAACCTACCCTTAATGCCGTTGGATCGTCCGAATAATCAACTGGTTCACAATAAAAACTGTATTGATTCCACCATCCTGACATGAAGCCTTCGTAAACGATGTAAATGCTTACCAATATTTGAAAAAAATTATAAACTATCAAAGTATTTTTCAAATTGTATGGTTTTTTGTCCCTCATATACCTTGGTCCAGCGGATAAAGAAAAGTATAAATAAGTAATCAGAATCGTCAATAATGGACCTGGTCCGGAAACCAGGAACCAGTCGTTCGTTCTAGGATCTGAAAGAAGTCGCTTGTTAGATGATGAATAAATTATCGTCTTATTATTAACGACAATGACTAATAATGTTCAACAAATTTATTTACATTACCATTTTTATTGTACATAAGGTCTTTGTACCATTCTATAATAGCTGACATGTTTCTTTTTTTATTTATCTCCTTTTTTCTACTTGTCTATTAGTCTGTAAATAAAACCATTAATAAGATAAAACCATTAATTAAGATAAATTAATTGAATAATAGGAATAATAACAATAATAATGTATATATTTTCATATTAATTAAGTAGCATACTCGTTTAGTCCGAATGAAACGAATGAAAGAAGGATACAAAAAAATTGTTAAAAAAAAAGAGAGAGAAAAAAAACACACAAGAATTTTATACGTCCTTGATGAAAAAACACATCAGTGCACATAAATAATATCATTTACGAAACGATTGACAATGATTATCTCCTCGAAAGGGTGCAATTAAATGAATCGTACGAGTACGAAGACTTAAAAATACAATACGCGAACAATCAATTTATATACTAGAAATGATTCTCTTATCGAGCAGCATATTTATACTTGAATATAATAATTTTTAATATTATTTAATGATTATCTTCTTCCAATGCCATTGTCAGACCATATTAACCAAGTTATTATTTCCTTAACCGTGTTTCTATTATAACGAAAAGAATTTGTCAAAATAAATTAATATTGCATATATATATAAATATATAAGATTAATTATATATATAAGATAATTATATATTTATATAATTATATAAACATATGATAATATAAATATATATATATATATAATTTATTATATTATATTATTATTTATATAATTGCATATTATATTTATATAAATTTTTTATATTATATTTATATAAATATATAATAATATAAATATATATATATATATAATTTATTATATTATATTATTATTTATTATATATATATAATCGTTATTACACGACAAATATTATATAATTGCATATTATATTTAAGTAATATAAATAAAAAAGTGTATGGTTATATTTGATTAAAATTTGTTTACCTTAGGTGTCCAGATATTTCTAAATAAAAAAAAAAGGAAAAAAAAAAAGCAGTCTACTTACATTTTATAAATAATAACAATATATACACACAAGTTAACAATAAAATACTTTAAATTCTTAATAAATGTATTCGAAACGGATTTATGGTAAACCTTTCTTCTTCTTCTTCTTTATCTTCTTCTTCTTAATTAACAGAAATACGTGTAATAAAATCGTATTAACCTTAGAATAAAATCACCTTTCTTTCCTTGTTTTCTTTTTAAGTTTCGTCTACGTCATTCTCTCGTAATTCAAGGAAAAACGTTTCGGTTTTATAGACATTTTTCTACACCACTGCACGGACATAAGGTATTTAGGTACTGGCAACGCCAGTTTTGAAGTCAGAGGAGATAAAAGTTGCCAATCCGTTTCGAAAGATGAAAAAGAAAAGAAGAAAAAGAGAAAAATACGACGAAGGCAACCAAGGTGAACCAGATCGTCGAGGTACAATGAAAACATCCACTATATAAAAGTTACATTCTACTTTTACTCTCCCTTTCTTCGTATCTCGTATCATTTCCTCCTCCATGTAATTTTATTACTTCAAATTCTTTTTAATAATTCATGCGATATCATTCATAATATTAATATATGTATATGTATAATAAAGAAATAGTTTTTTTTTTAGATATTAAGACAAATTATATTTTACAATGTTATAATCTTCTCCATGAATTAATCAAAAATAAATACTATTGAGACGTTGTATTTAATTTGAAAAAATAACATTTAATATTAACAATAATGTGTATATATATATATAATAAATGAATGAAATACAAAAATATGTAAAAATTTGCACGAATAAAATATATTTTGCAATGTTATAGTCTTCTCCATGAATTAATCAAAAATAAATACTATTTGAGACGTTGTATTTAATTTTAAAAATAACATTTAATATTAACAATAATGTATATATATATAATAATGAATGATATAAAATATGTAAATATTGCACGAATAAAATTATTTTTGCAATGTTATAGTCTTCTCCATGAATTAATCAAAATAAATACAATTTGAGACATTGTATTTAATTTAAAAAATAACATTTAATATTAACAATAATGTATATATATATATATATAAATTAATGAAATATAAATATGTAAAATATTGCACGAATAAAATTATATTTTGCAATGTTATAGTCTTCTCCATGAATTAATCAAAAATAAATACAATTTGAGACATTGTATTTAATTTAAAAAAATACATTAATATTAACAATAATGTATATATAATATAAATGAATGAAATACAAAATATGTAAAATATTGCACGAATAAAATTATATTTTGCAATGTATAGTCTTCTCCATGAATTAATCAAAAATAAATACAATTTGAGACGTTGTATTTAATTTAAAAAATAACATTTAATATTAACAATAATGTATATATATATATATAAATAAATGAAATACAAAAATATGTAAAATATTGCACGAATAAAATTATATTTTGCAATGTTATAGTCTCTCCATGAATTAATCAAAAAAATACTATTGAGACGTTGTATTTAATTTAAAAAAATAACATTTAAATATTAACAATAAGGTATATATATATATATAATATAATAAATGAATGAAATATTAAAATGTAAAATATTGCACGAATAAAATTATATTTTGCAATGTTAGTCTTCTCCATGAATTAATCAAAAATAAATACAATTTGAGACATTGTATTTAATTTTAAAAAATAAAATTTAATATTAACAATAAGGTATATATATATATATATAATAAATGAATGAAATACAAAAATATGTAAAATATTGCACGAATAAAATTATATTTTGCAATGTTATAGTCTTCTCCATGAATTAATCAAAAATAAATACTATTTGAGACGTTGTATTTAATTTTAAAAAATAACATTTAATATTAACAATAATGTATATATATATATAATAAATGAATGAAATATTAAAATATGTAAAATATTGCACGAATAAAATTATATTTTGCAATGTTATAGTCTTCTCCATGAATTAATCAAAAATAAATACTATTTGAGACGTTGTATTTAATTTTAAAAAATAACATTTAATATTAACAATAATGTATATATATATATATATAATAAATGAATGAAATACAAAAATATGTAAAATATTGCACGAATAAAATTATATTTTGCAATGTTATAGTCTTCTCCATGAATTAATCAAAAATAAATACTATTTGAGACATTGTATTTAATTTAAAAAAATAACATTTATTATAAATGAATGGAATACAAAAAATATGTAAAATATTGCACGAATACAAACGAATAGATTTCGTCTGTTTAACCTAACACTCGAAATAATTAAATACCAGTCGAATCTCATGTAAAATCGAAAGGCTAGAATGCCTAATCGATAAACTTAAGCTGACCTACTTGCCAATTTACTACGAGAGTATTACCTCGAACGATACCTCGAATATATTTGTACCATAGTCGTAAATATTAATTTTTTAAAAAGGATAAAAAATAAATCTAAGTCACTCGAAGTATGGAAAGGGGGAAAGAAGAGGAAGGAGGAAGAGAATTCAATGAACTCAGCAATGAACGTAAAAAAAAAAGAAAAAAAAAGATCCTTTTTATTCGTAACATCTTCCTTTTTTTCTGTCCCAAGGATTTGGAATTTTGAATCGAACATAAAATTTGAAAAAAAAAGGAAGAAGAAATAATACTGCTATCTCATCTCGTGTTTTATGAATGATCGTAAAAGAAAAATAGAAAGAAAAAAATAAAAATGTTTAACGCGAGTATTCGTCCTTCTTCTGACAAAGGACCAAATTTTTAAAGGATAAAGACTTCACAAGAGAAAAAGAAATATAACTGTTATAAACCGGTTATGGGATGACTGAGACTCACCTGAGTAAGAGCAAAGAAAATAATAAAAACAAAAAAAAAGGAATGATTTCGTTTTTGATTCAACGTTCGTGTGGAAAAATGATATTTTGACGAAAATATTCCGATCATCCAAGCTTTTATATACGCAAATAATTGTATAATATAAAATCTAAGGAAAAATTCACGTAAGTTTGTTCTCATTTCAATTTGTCCAAAATATTAGAAATAATAAATATAAAATAAGACACACACACACATACGAGTTTTATGACATAAATTGTTACGAAAAACGTGTTAAAATATTTGAAATGATTACCTGCTATTATATAACGTTCGAAAAATTTCGCTTTCTTATTTTAACGACACCCAACGATATTATTTGAATGACATGGTTGATTTCTCCAAAAAAAAAAGAAAGAACTAAATTTAACCTTGAAACAAATCCATAAGAGAATTCTTTACTCGATAGTTATAGTTTTATAATAGTTCGTTTTTGATATTTTTTAATTTTGTTTTTAAAAATTCGACAAACGAAAATAAAAGATAAATAGAATAATAATTATCAAGGAACAATTAACTAACTGCGACAACGACGACGACGAGGACACTTTATTATTTTCTTTTTTTTTTTTTTTTTAATTGTATTCCGTTATTTCATTCGTATTTGAAATTTTCTTACCTTGAAAAGTCAACTTTAAATAATTGTGACACGGATAAGAAGATGCGACTAACGTGTACCACTCTCTCCCTAAGGCGATAATAAATACAATAATAAGTGTGTAAGAGTTAAAGATATTTTACAATAATTCATCTTACGGTTATCTATTACGACATCTTTACATGATTTACGTATCCAACGAATCGTCGTCGTCGTCGTCGTCGTTCTAATGTTTTCCCTTTCTAAATATATTACTTTGTAAATTAATGAAAAATATTACTTTTGCATACCTATATAAGTAATTTAATAAGTGCACAACACTTTTCCTAGCTTACTTGCTTTGCGGTTAAGCAATAATGACACGTTAAGAATGTTGTACGATCGGCATCACTGAATTTCTCGGACGCGTCCTTTGAAGAAGAAAGAAAGAAAGAAAGAAAGAAAGAAAATGATTAAAAACACACACACTTGCACATATTACACATAATCGAAAACGAAAGATTGATTTATTTTAATAAAATCGATAATCAAGTTCCTTTAGATTATGGTGTAAATTATGGTGTAAATTATAAAATGAAGAATATTTCAATAATATTTTAGATAATAATAATCATTTTATCTAGAAATATTATTTAATATTAAGATTGTTTGGAATAATTCAATGAAATTTTATCTAAATCTATTTTTAATATAGAATATATATATTATTATTATCTAGAAACACACAGAGAATTCTTATATATTTGAGATCACTAAATTTGATTATTTAAAAGAAAGAAAAATAAGAAAAATCTTTCCTTTCTTTTCGTTAATCTTTAAATACAGCAAAAGATCAAAGAAGGAGTGAAAGTAACCGAAACTATCTTCGTTCTTTACGAAGTTACTTTATTTTTTATATATAATTAATACTATTTCTTTCTTATATGTATATGTGTGTGTGTGTGTGTATTTTCAATCAGGATAAAAAAAAACCCCCAAAAATTCATTCAAACTAACAACACTACCTTTGATCTTCGAGATGTTCGTAGAACAATATTCGTATAAGTCACTTATGCATCCTTTTTCTTTCCTTTTTTATCTTATCTTCTTTTCTATTCTTCTCTTTTTGTAAAATTAAACAACAATTTGATATTTAAAAGAAAATAATGGATCTTTCACGACACTGTATAACAAATATGATGTTTAAAGGTAAAACAATGTTCGAAAAAGTTAACAAAGAAGAAGAAGAAGAAGAAAAAGATGATGATGAAGATGAAGAAGAAGAAGAAGAAAAAGAAGAAGAAGAAGAAAAAGAAGATGATGGTGGAGATGATGATATCTTTCGAGAATTAAGAACTCGCGACGATAGTCTCCAAGCAACTGCATGAAGAAAATGAAAGTTTACCAATTTATATGTTACATGTATCTGTATATATATACGCTATTACTTTAATTTGTAATCATATTTGTTAAATATAATATCAAATTTAGAAAAAAGAAAAAAGATAAATACCTTTTGTTTAATATATATTTATCATTAAAATGTTTCCTTATAGTGTTTCAATTACACTCGATGAAAAAAAAGAAAAAAAGAATTTCAAACGATATATCACTTTGCTTAGCTAGTGTACTAATGAACTCTTGCGGGTGTATTCCTTTCTTTTATCTTGTCAAACACATATTGTCCATAAGTCGATAGAATATACAAGTCATTTCCTTGTATGAATTATTAAATAATAATATAATAATAATAGCAAAATAAAATAAATTATACATCGCTCTATTGATCAATTCTCAAAATTTGTTCTCTGAACATCTTTTTTTTAAAACAAATATAAAATATCTAACTTTTATTAAATATAATAAAATAATATAATATAATAAAAAATTCAAATTAATATAATATAATATTATATAAATTGTTATACGATCAATTAAATTACAAACTTCGACACTAAAACTAACAATAATGATGATTTTTGCGAACTTCGTTCCATGTTCTATTTTTATTTTTTATTTTAACATTCTCTTTGTATGGAAATTTAATATAATCTACATACGTATGCATTTTTAAATTTGAATGTAACGCGTGCCTCAAACTGTTTTATCGATTCAGGAATGCGTATTACAATGCATTGAAAAATGTCATAATTAATTCTCTAAAGAAATCATAGGTGACAGGAATATCGTGACAATGCGAGATTAGGGTGCGGCATTATGTTTTTGTATTTTCCTATATTATTCATTATTATTACCAAATGAGTCAATTTTAAATTAATACTGTTATACATAGTTATTATTTTGGATGTATCAATTGCAATAATAAAATGATGTATAACGTACGGATTACCCATTTACTTTTAATAATATGTTTCATTTATCAAGGTAAATTGTTTCTTTAATTAGTCATTAAATTGTGTTGTTAATTTAGTAACCCTAATATACGTTTATTTTTTATATTTATAAATGTAAATCTTTTTTTAATCCTATATAGTGTCTGGATCTTGTCAAATACCATTGATAATTAGAGGTTCTTGGTTTTCTTGGGAAAATGGCATGAATACTTTGACAGAGATTAATGCTGAAACGATGTCAAATCGTGGATCTTGTATAGAAATGATGGAAGAATTACATGTTAATTATACGTTTGTGTTTCGAAAAAATAATTGTTATCATTGCGTGAAACTCATTGTTAGAACTGTTAACATATTAGAGAAACTAGAAGGTAAGTGCATTGTTAATATCTGATATATTGTCGTTATATTAATTTTATATTTTAGCAAGCTGCGTAAATCTACCTCCCAATGTTGAACCTACGATAGAAAATGTCTGTAAAGGATTACGTCCAGATCAACAATTAATAACATTATTTTCTGAAAATTATGTTCCCGTTAATTGTAGATCATCCCTCGAAGGTGTATGGCAATTCGCTTATCAGGCAAGTCTTCAATTTTCCACGATGACTTCTACTAACGCTTGGATATTTATTTCATTACAAAATATAAATATCCTGTAGATACTAACTAATCCTTTTACTTTGTCGTAGAATCGATTCAGATTTACAGGAGAATGCAATCATCCGGATGCACAGATACGCTCTTGTCAAACTGCAGGCACGCAATTTCTTATAACTAATCAAAAGTTTAATATTACTTACAAACAGTGTCCAGGCATGAAAGAAACCTTCGATGGAGGTCAGTTTATATATCTAATATTTTTATCGATTATATAACATCTCTTTATACAGTATAAATTCATTACATTTAATCATCTATTGTTTTATTTTAGTGGTAGAATACAGCTGTTTGGGTGATTGGTTTGTCGACAAAAATCACTTTTTTGCTGTAGCAAATACTAAAGAATCTAGAAAGGATGAAAAGTATAGATGTTTCTTAAAAAATCGCGATGACGATTTATATATTGGTGTATCTATTACAGCGGAATGTAACACTTTGAAAACTGTTGAAAAGAGTCCTGAAAGATTAAGAGTTACGCCTGTTAAAGCTGAAGTAGTTGAACCTGGTTGTCGCTTACCTCAAGATATGCATGGCAATTGGATAAATACAGCTAACATCGATGCAGATGTTTTTATTAATGAAACGCATATCATTGAAACGTGGTATCCTGATGAGGGCCGTTATAGGCGTACAATTTATGTCTGTCGTGAATTAAGAGATAGTAGGATAATGATGGCAAGATTAACAGTCGATGGCTGGTACGTTTTATATAACTTATATTGATATATGAATATAAATAGGAATTCTTTCATTTACACATTGCTTTTGTAAAATCAAGTACTTATATAAATGGAAGAATTACTGTATATAGTTGTTTTATTGTAATGAAATCATCCGTTTACAATCATTTTTTATTGCAGTCAAAAGGATTATGTTTGCTTCGATGTTGTTCCCCGGCATCACAATATTATTAGATATCGTCGTGGCGTTGCAGTAATTAAAGATGATTTTCATACAGTCTGTTCTTGGGTTCAATTTCAAAATACAGAAAATTGGAAATACGATTTATTCCTAGGTACGTATACAAAATAAAAAAAATAAAAAAGAAAAAGTGTATTTTATATTAATTTAACTTTTCTTTATCGTCTCATCTTAAGCGGAAAATCCTGTACCTGTACGTTGTCCTGTTGCTGGAAAATACATGTTTAAGCAGAAAGGAGATGTTCTTTTCGAAACACGTATTTTGGGCGGTGTCACTTTATCACCACGTCCAAATATTTATTGCAAACAAAATATTTCTGATTTTTCTGTCTGCGATACAGATCAAAAAGAAGTAGCCATAGATGAGAACTATTGTTTGTCCGTAGATTATTTAGGAAAACCAGTGGATATTTATAGTGAGTAAAGATTTTAATTAACGTTTATTATTCATTCATTCTTTCAATAAAATTTCTCTTTTTATACAGGCGAACCCGATTATAAAATGAAATGCATTGGTTATTGGAAAGAAAATTTAAAATCTTATCTTATTACATATGACGAATTGGATCCTTTCAGCAAGTACCGTTGTTGGGTATATCAAAGAGCAGATTTAAATAGAGTATTAATGTCTCAAGCAATCGGACCATTTTGTGATCTTAAACAAGATGTCACGAGTAGCAATTATACGGAAGGTGCAGCAGTTGCACTCGAGTTGCAAGTACGTGAATAATATTTTTTTTTTTACTTTTCCAACCATGACAGCAATGCAAACTATTTTTATTACAGGAATACGAACGTGAACGCGACCAATGTCCAATGCATTTCGATGATGGCAGTAATCCGTGGATGAAAACTGAAAACTTTATTACAGTTTTTCGTTATAATAACGGTAACGTAATTGTAACATCTCCCACGTTGCTTACTGGACTTTTAATCTATCTTTTTCGATTTAATTTTATACATATACGATATGTCGTATAGCGTATATATATCTAAAAAAAAAACATATCTATTTTTACTGAAGATTCTATTTTGGTAAAACAATGCCAATGATTCAGACTATGATCTATTGATCATCATTTTTATTCGACAATACTTAAGGAATTAATTACTTTTATAATCGAGATGATATAATAAGAATTAAAGATAGTATAGATTTTTACTAAATAATAAATATACCGTCCACAAGTTAAAATAATCCGTCCAAGTTACGTATTAATGTACATATAACATTTATCGTATAACAATGTTATTTTATTCGTTGAAACTAAAGTATTTCATAAAGTTTCCTTTTGAAACTTTATGTCATACAAAAAGATGATATCAATTTTATCAATCTATAAAATATAAGTATAGATCTATTATAGATATGAAACTATAATTTTTTTATTAAAAATATAAGAATTATTAATGAGCTTATACCATGTCTCTCTTATCCTTTAAACTATCATACAGAGATTGTTATTTATAATCTAAATAAATAAAAATGTTCATACTCTTAAAGAAACGATGCCCTTATTTGGTCCAGCTGACTTTCGGTATATCGAAGTGCTCCGTCAAACTATCTAAATGCCTATTAAATTCTTCAACGCGTTGCTTGTGAGTCATAGAAGCTTTCTGTTTTATTCTCTCGTTTTGCTGAAATAAATATCATGAATTATATCTAATGTGTATGTAAAGCATATCACTTTTTATATATACATGGTATCCTATAATTAATAGTGCAAGTGAGCAGGAAGTGATTCTATATAAAAACTTAGTCGAAAATTTAGAATACAAGTTGTTCATGTAATGTTTTGTTTTCGAGAAAAATAAATTTGAAATTCTGACAAGTACGCGTGCATTTGACTGAGCTCGCAAACTAAAAACCTTGAATGTTAAATGTAAGAGTAGAACTGATGCGAAAGATATCATCGATAAAGAAATCTGTTAAACTAAAACTGATTCAAACTCGCTTTTACTATCTATTGTAAAGTGTTCTATTGTAACGAAAGAAAGATATTACCATTTTTTCTTGCATCTTTTGAAAAGCTATTTCTGCCTTTGTACGTTTTATTTCAACGTTCTGTGGTTTCTCCTCTTCGATTTTACTGGCTATCTCTGCTAGTTTTTTATTTTGGCTATCTTTTTTCTTTTTCCTAATAAACAAATTAAATTAAATATTAACAGGCAGGATTTGACAGGGTTCCATATGCAACTATTGGAAACAATTAAATATTGGCTATTTGTAAAATAGTTATAAATAATCGAAATGTCTACGTGTTCCTGTCACTGATAATGAGAAAAACATAATAACCATAACCAAAATTGAAAAGTGTCAAAATTATTGAGAATAATTTTTTAGAATAACTATTTTTAAGCCCTGTTAGCAAGTAAAAAACATTTAACGATATGTAGATAAATAAACTTAACCTTAAATTACAAACTAATCTATGCTTACACTTACTTTTTGCTCACGGTCTGATCGATTTTTAATTTGAGAGGTCCTTTTGCAGCATATGCATAAGGATCATCTTCGTTTGTCGTTGACATGATTTAATATTAATTAATTAACACTTAATTAACTATTCGAAGCAGAAAATAACAATTAGTTACGTATATTCACTGACAAGTAAAGGACAGACAGAGATAGAGACAGAGAGAAAGAGAGAGAGAGAACTGCAGCTCCATCTACACATTTACAATGAAACTAATTTCCTGCGCATGCGCGCTTACGATGAATCTAATCGGTAAACTGCAGTATGCATATGTTTGTTATGATACCATTTAATTATAAAATATATATATATAAAATAATTATAAAATTATTATAAAATAATTATATATATATATATAATTATAATAAAAAAAAAATTATATATATATATAATTATAAAATTATTATGAAATAATTATATATATATATAAAATAATTATAAAATACTCTATAACTTATAAGCTCATAGCGTAATATTTGTAATAAGCGTAAAACGATGAAGAAAATCAAGTAAACGCAAATGAAATAAACATATGTAATTAAAAGTACAAGATGATTAAAATATAATAAAATAATATACGCCATCCAGAGTGAGATCAGGATTCGGTACATAGGCGAGCATCCATTTAAAAAATGGATTATAGGGTTTTATTTATATGTATATAGGCATATACGTATATACATATACATAACACACAATCATATTTTATAGAGCATAATAAATTGATATCGTATAGTCCATTATTCTTCATTAATTATACAAGTTTACTTAGCATCGCATCATGTACATTTAGCAATCAATTGTTTGAAATCTCTACATCGTGTTGTTTTAATCGTTATCAAGTAATTTTAAGAGATTGCATATTATATAATAATTAATATTAATACCTTTGAGCCTGTATTTGTATTAGCTACCAGTGATCTATTATAATTATTAAATACTATTATGCTCCAATATTACAAGTTCAAATAATAGCACTGATGCTTGAATCGAGTATCTAAAAACGAAAATATAAAAAATTGTTTCTTAACGCTAACTAGCTCCCAGATAATAAGAGCTTTTCGTGTTATAATCCACAAGAACATACTTGGCATAAGCATTGTTTTTTATTTCTTTTTTTTTTCCTATTTTTTTTTTTAATTTTTTTTCTCTTTTTCATCTTCAAACTTTAATTCACCGCAAACTTTTCGTATTTAAACTTAAAATTGCTAAAGCTTAGGTTGAGAAATTTTCTACGATTATGACTCGATTCTGAATCCTGAACAAAATCCATTTAACACCCCTCGTGCGATTGATCCCAATACTTTTACCGATATCTTGGGTATTCCAACACGAATGCATTGCATTTTTCCATGCGTATTAGCGTATTCCGCTTCGGGAATGTGCTATGAGCCATTGTAACGTAATATCAATATTGTCCTTTTCTTTGCAAGAAATGCTATAGCAACAAATCTCACGATCTTGAATTGCTGACAAATTCCTAAAAAGCAGAATTAATATGTTGAATTAATTTTGTATATAAAATTGAATATGACATAAATAATTTGTTCTCTAGAGAAATTTCTTACATTCTTTCTATAAGCCCATTTTCATCCAATGCGTGAGGAAGGTCCCTTTTATTTCCAAGTACTAGAACTGGTATACCGGATAGTTGAGGCTTGTCCAGTAAATTATGTAATTCGTTACGACTGGCTTCAATTTTTTCTGAATCAGCTGCGTCGACCATATACACTATGGCATTGACGCCTCTACAGTATCTTTCCCACATGGATCTAAACCTTGGTTGACCGCCGATGTCCCAAACTTTGATGGTAACATTACCCTTAGTTATTTTACGCATATTAAAACCAACCGTTGGTATCATGTCTTCGCTAAATTGTCCTGACTGCGAACACAAGAAAAACATTTCTATAACTGCGTTGTCTTTTTCTATAAAAGTTAATAGACTGCGAAAAGATGGACTATATTTGAAAGCATTATCGTTCCTTGTTAAATGCACCTATGCATTTCTTCCAAAATGATGTCTGTGTACCAGAATTAAACATCGATTTGCAATTGATTTAAAGATCTTTTATCTATAATATAACTGAATGCAAGAGCAAAAATTGAAAATACAGAAGATAGATTTAAAACAGATAGACAAAAAGATATATATTTTACAAATAGAATTATTTATCCTAATTTTAAAAACGCACCTTAACAATCTACCATTTAAACATTAAAGTCTCATCTAGGAAGTAGAAAATATAACTATGGTGCACGCGTGTGTTGCGATTATTTAAGTAGAAATATCGTGCTGTTTAAAAAATGGATAAATGGGTTTTCATACAGTCCATTCCTCGATTTGATTTAGTTAATCGGCACTGTGGCACGATGCTCAAAACGAGATGTATAATCATGGGGTTTTAACAATGTCAAACAAAAAGGGTTGTTCCGTACCGCTATAACATTAACGAACGTAGTTTTTCCGCTATATTGAAGTCCAACGAGGGTAAGTTCCATTTCCTCCTTCCAAAAGAGTGACTTGAACCAATCTAAGATCCTATTGATTAGCGCCAACATCCTGAATAATAACGGGGGACGTTGATCCCGCTGTTGTATTGTCAGTAAAAAAAAAGATCTCTTTTTCTTTTTCCCGTTTTACCGTACTGTTTCACCCGAAACGACGGAGAGGAGAATAATCAACACAACAACGCGACAACTATATAACCACGACGATGATAATGGATAATAACGAATAAACGGTGGCAAAAATTGCAACGATGATTATTAATACGACGTTAATTTTAAAACGAGACGACAACTAGGAAGATGACGGTGAGAACTATGACAACACTTGCAATCTTTGACATATAGTTATCCGCGGTGGTGGACAAGAGTAGTAGTCGACGTCAGTGCAAGCACCAAGCGAGTACAACGCTAGTCAATGATATTATTTACAATTGCCGCCACCATTTTCATTTGGGCGCCACTGTTCTCTCTTCTTAATCTTTATCCAATACGAATTCAGAGATAAAAACAACGATCTTTTTTTATCTAAATGAACAATATTTCTTGAAATATTATTTATGATTATTAATATCAAACGAAATGCGTTGTGTTCTTCCGGATAGAGATATAAAGTTCGTTGCCGCATTTTTTGACTAACTGTTTTATAATCATTGACGTGCGGTGTTTAACAGAACACCGGATAAACAGCGGTTCTCAAACTGTATCGAATAGTAATACACGCATAAATAATAATCGAATATTTTTATTAAGAATGGAGAATGTTACGATTTATGTTACGTTGTTTTCAAAATAATTTTCCTTTTTTTTTCTTTTTATATTATTAATAGAAACGAATTGATAGAGATAATTTCAAATATTGTTAGATCTTATTATGAATATATCGTTTCCGTGGGCGGGAAAGAAAGGAAAAGTGACGACAGATGCGCGTTCATGGAATGACTCACACGTGTTGCTGTGCTTTCAGATATTTAAATGAATTTAGAACTTGTCGATAATTCTTTTCGAATGACTAATTAATCTCCATCCTTCTTTCTTTTTCTCTCTCTCTCTATCTATCTCTTTAACTTTGTATACTTTTTCAAATATATTATACGATACTGTATTTCGTGCAAATCGATACTACGTCAAATTTATTAAATTTACTTATATCGAAGTTAGATATTTTTTTTTTCTAGATTAATCCCTTTTCTTGCATCAATATCAATCGAATATCAAACGAATAATCAATACTTCAGAAAACAGGTAGCCAAAGTATGTCACGAATATTATTTATCTTCTAAATATTTCAAAAGAACATATATTTATATATATATATATATATATATATATTTTTTTTTTTCTCTTTCTATACTTGAAATGATTATTTTGGCATTGATTATGCGAATCGAGATTAGATTGCACATTATGTTTTCGATCGAATGATTTGTAAGGGAGATTAAAGAGAAAAAAAAATAAAAAAATAATAAAAGAAGTCGTACACCTTTACCTTTCCGCAGCGCCATCTGCATAACGAGGTTTGAAGTTCGATGCATCCGAATTAACTCGGTCGATAAATTATCCCCGATCGATACCGGTCGGTACATTACCTCGATCGATAACCCAGACCGATACCGGTCGATAACCCCCACTCGTTGCAGTAAACAAAATGTATTTTTTAAAAAATGATCTTCAATGCCTCATTAACAAAAAGAGATTTATATATCCAGTAATACGTAGCATTTTTATTATTAACAAAAATACATCACGTGTCGCGAATGGACCCATCGCAAAATCCATAAACTTTGACTATAAAATATACCCCCTATATAAGAATATAATATTGTATATATATATACAATTCTCTCTCCTAATGTTATTAACCCACCCCCATTCGACCGGATGATTCAAATACAAACTAGGCAGTATACACGGTGTGTGATATATATATTATAATAAAATCGGCTCTCACGAATACGGAGGAATACTTGCAACAACCTAACTTCAAGCTCCCTGCCGTTTAAAAAAAGAAGAATAATTCATTAGATTTAGCTTCGTCTTTTGTCCCTTTTTTTCTCTTTCTTTCTTTCCAATTAAAAATGTTCATCTCTTACAAAGAGATCTCGTAACAGAAAGGGAAGGACGATCAAATTATCGTTTCCGAGACAAAGAGAAAAAAAGAAATTAATATATATATATATGTAATAATATAAAGCTATCTTTTTAAAAAAGATATTATTTTAGAGGACGTATATCATCGAAGGATCGTTTATGTACATAGCCGCAAATATATATAAAACAATATTTCTTTGATCTCGACACAAATGTTACCACCTGTATACACAAATGTATGCCACGCGCCGCACATTTAATTACAATTATACAATTATTGTGTGTGCATTTATTGACAATTTCTAGAGATTCTTTTATTCTCGAGGAAAAAAAAAAAAAAAAAAAGAAGAAAAATAAAACAAACCAACTGCGTAATCATTTTAACCACCCCTTCCCCCGACGGCCTCCTCCTCCTCCTCCTCCACCCCTTATTCGTTCTCATACACATAATCGTTCTTATTAATGGCGTATTGGTATACCGTATAATATATCTCGATCTCTTTCTAGATAATACAAAACTAATCTATCTATATACACACGGCTGGTTACGATAGAGACATCCAAAGCGAGCGAAATTAGTGGTCGCAATTAAAATGTCAGGCGAATTCAAATGAAATTCAAAAATGTCGAATGGATTTGATGGACGACGAAAAATAACCCAGGAAGTTAATAGGGTTGCTATTCGTGTCCTTGAAATCTATATATATATGTAAATGAGGAAAGAAGAAAAAAAAATAAGAGAAAAAAAAGGAAAAGTCATCGAGACCACGGTTTCCTTCGCTTTGCGCGACGTCACGAACATTCACACACACTTAGGCAGGCAGGCAGGTAGGTAGGCAGGTAGATAGCAGACAGGTAGGTAGGTAGGCAGGCACGCATTCTTTTACCACACTGCTACAATTTACGATTTACAATATTTTGTTTTTTCTTTTTTTTCCTCATCATCATCATCATCGTTATAACACATTACTGCCCGTTTATTATTATATACAATATTTAAACGCATCATGAGCTCGTCTCTCTCTCTCTCTCTCTCTCTCTCTTTTTATGTATATACATATATATATACCACTTTTAAACTTTTAAACGATAACTATTATTATTCTTTCGAATTTATTCAACACTCGGGGGGTAAACACAATTGTCGAATAATATAATATTTTAAACGTAATCACATTAAAAAAATCATCTCTATTGTGGAATGCAACGAGGAAGAAACACGGAATTCAAATATAAAACGATATTCAATATGAGAAAGTTAAACGATTTCTTCTTAAGAGAACGAAGAAGTACACTTTTCTTTTTCCAATCGTCACGATTCCTTTAAATAGCCAGAGGTATTTGCGGTAAAATATTCCCGAGAGATACGGAAACGCGCGCGCGTATCTCTATTCATCTTTTTTTTTAAATAATACATCCAATTAATTATTATCATTTTCATTGTGAAAGAGAGGAAGAATGGAGATATTATTATTATTATTATTATTATTATTATTATTATTATTATTATTATTATTATTATTATTATTATTATTATTATTATCGCAACAACAAAATCGTTTTTATCGATTTATAAAATTGATGAATTTTATTTGATTTTTGAGTGGCTTCTCTTTCTTTCTCTTATCTTTTTTTTTTTTTTGGTTTTTCTTTTCTTTTTTTTCTTTTTTTCTTTTTTTTCTTTTTACCGACGATGTAAATATAATAATAACGGTACACACACACACACACGATAGCCCAGCAGCATAAGAAGAAGAAGAAGAAGAAGAAGAAAAGAAGAAGAAAAAAGATTTATCCTTCATAAATCTTTCTTTTTTTTTTTCAATGAACTCTTTGGGGCATCACGCCGAGATTAAAATTGTTCTAATTTTCGTATGCACCGAAATATTACATCCATGCGTAATACAATTTTACATATGCTCGAAATATTGCAACAGCTGCACGCGCATAGGCATGGTGGGGGGAACAACTATTTGAGTGGTCCCCCCCCCCCATCCTATAAACAACAAATTTAATCTATTACTATTTTTGTTTGTTTTTTCTTTTCTTTTCTTTCTTTTTTTTTTTCTTTTATATTTTTACACGTCACGCGATAATTTTATTATTAAAAAATATACCAAATATTTTTTTGGTTTTCATTTAAAACGCAAAATCAAATTTTCCATACGCAAACTTAGGTCTATTTTATTATCATAATCTTGTACCGCAAAGAGTTAAAGATATAAGAATGGAAAAAGAAGAATAAGAATAAGAAAAAGAAAAAGAAGAAAAAGAAATACAGGAAATACATGGAAGCTTGTGTTTTGTCGGCTTAATCAAAATTAGATTTTTCTATATTTTATAGAAAAATTTATCTAAGAGGAAGATCATAAGGAATATTAGGAATAATAATATGGGAAGAAAGATTGAGAGAGATAGAACGATAAGGGAGGGGGTCATGAAAACAATAAAAATAAAAATAAAAACAATAATAATAATAATAATAATAATAAAAATAAAAAAGAATGTAACGTTAAGTGAGGAAGATATAATAGTACGACTCCCACGTTTGAGATTGTGGTGGTAATGGTGGTGGTGGTGATGGTGGTGGGGGGGTAGAATGCATTCTTTTAACGAGCTCTCGATGCGAGTAATATCTAAAGGCATTTGGTGACAAAGAAGAAGAAGAAAAAGAAGAAGAAGAGGAAGATGAAGAAGAAGAAGAAGAAGAGGAAGAATAATAGAAGAAATAACAACCCCGAAAAGAACGATGATATTCTTGCATGGGTCACTCTTTCAATACGTAACCCTTTCTAAAATTAAATTCCCTAGCCGCTAAACTTTCACCCTTAACGTAATAATCCGCAGCATCCCTTCTTATCGTTCCGTTGGTGTCGGTATTCCCATTCGTGATAACCCCATTTGTTTTTCCATTCGCAATGGCGTCGTTTCTCGCCGCCATTGCCGCTTTATTAGCTGCTTTCTTTTGTTGATAATTTTGTTGATAAAACTCGTTGAAGAGGAAGAAGAACATTACTGCGTGCATGCCGATCCACCATACGAAAGCTTTTGGATAATCGCAATCGATGAAGAGCAGTTGGAAGGCGTGTACCATTATTGCTATGAATTGAATCATTTGGAATGCGGTTAGGTACTTTTTCCACCAAAGGTAGGGCTGAATTTTTGGCCCTAATGCGGCTAGCAGGTAATACGTGTACATTATAATATGTACGAAAGTGTTTAATAGTCCAAAGAATGTTGAGTGACCACCTGAAAAACAATAATTTATATTAGTCTTATATATTTTTTTATTTTTATATTTTATATATTATATTATATTTTATATATATAAATAATATGTATAAAAATTAATATAATTTAATTAATTATTTAATTATTTAAATATAAAATATTATATTTAATATATATAATATAATATAATAAAATATATAATATAATAATAATAATATAATAATAATAAAAATAAAATATATAAATAATAATATAATATAATATAAAATATATGTAAAAACATTTAATTTTCTTTCTTTCATAGACACACACACACTTTCTCTTTTGACATACCAGGAGTAAATTTAACGCCAAACCATACGGACATTGGCATACAACCATGATGAATAACGTGAAGCGTTGACACATGGTTGTTCTTCTTTCTTAATACAAAAAAGATCTGTAAAATAAGAACATTGTATCATAGAGTTATTAATTTATTCGACGAGATTACTATGATTATGTTGTTTGTTCGCTTACCGTGTCCATAAACTCCGTAAATTTTGAAAAATAATACCACCAACTGGCGTGCACCATCTAAGATCATCGAAAGATTAGTTATATTCTTTTACTTTTTTTTTGTTTTTTTTCTATCGATTATAACAGAAGTGGCCAACAACAACAACAAATTTTCGTTGTCTATTATTTTAATTAATAAATATTAATAAAATATATCTCACGTTGGTTTAATAAACCATCATTTGTTGTTTCAATGGATTAAATAAAACAAAATTTGGCCATTTCTGAATTATAAAAGATTATAAAACAATCTCACAAATGTTTCATTATTTCATAACGATCATTTTTTTGGTTATCCTTGAATCATTTCATTTTGCAATCGTATTACATATTACGATGCAACAAATTCGTCGAGTAATATATTTCTAGAGTCACGTGACGTGTTAACTAAAAAAAAAAATAGAAAAAAATAGAAAAAAATAGAAAAAAATAGAAAAAAAAAAGTAATAAGGCGAGGGGGAGAAAAATTCTACGAACAAACAAAACACAAAGCTTGTCTACTCATACTTCTTCTACTTTTTACGTGATGAAAAGTTATGTTAAAAATGTTACGTGATTATACGATTATATCTAACAAATATTACTACTTTCAATCAACTACTTTTATTAACTACAATTTGATGCTACAAAAACTACTTGTTTATTTATTTATTTATTCATTCATTCATTTTATTCTCTATTCTAAATGTAAATATTAAGTATAGCAATTAATTCGGTATTTAATTAATTAATATTTATTTTGTAAAATCTAATATCGTGTCATTTTTATTATTATTATTATTATTATTCGAAATTCTACGTTATTAAAAGAAAAAAAAAAAAGAAGAAGATATCGATTTAAATGAAATCAAATTGATTAACCCATAGAGCACCGAATTAATTGCTAATTATTAAACGATTTGTTAGTTACATTAACAAGAAGAAAAAAAATAAATTAATTCGTTAACATCGATTTTCAAATTGAAATATTTCATTTCATTCTATCTACCATTAAACAGACAAATATATTTGTTACTGCGATGAATGATTATTAATATTTCTATATTTCTACTATGTAATAAATGTAATTATTGAAAAAAATAATTAACATCGGATAGGAAAATGGATATCAACGTAAAGAATCTAAAATGATTTTATATGCTGATCCACGTTTTATAACACACACATATATATATATAATATAATAAGTATTTCTTAAATTTTTATAATAATTAATTATTATTATTTATTTATTATTATTATTAATATTATAATAATTTATATAATAAATTTATTATAATAATAAATATTTCCTAAAGAGTTAAAATATCCAAAAATAAAAAGAAAAAATAAATTGATATTATTTATAAATTCAGATTATAATATTTAAAGTATTTGGTATTTTTAAAAGTATCCACGTGTAACAAATTACTTAAACTTGTTTCATTAAATTTCATTTTTCAATGTAATAATCAATTTTTTTTCACCCTACTCTGTATATTTATACAATTGTTTTAAATTATATACCAAAAATTATTTAACTAATAATTATATTAAATTATATTAGATATAATATTTAATAATTAATTATTATATAAATATTAATATAATATATTATTTTATAATATATAAATAATTTATATTTTAATATAAATAATATTAAATAATAATTAATTTAAAAAAATTAATATAATAGTTAATATTATATAATAATTATATTAACAAATTATTGGGGTTATCGTATGATAGTGTAAAGTCAACAAATATTTGTCAACAAATTATTTTTCAGTCAATAAATTATTAATAAAGTATTGATTATTTAAATATATATATATATATCAGAATCAGAGAAGTAGAAAAATAGTATAATAGTATAATTTTTGATCAGCATATAAATATTAAGAATGGGTTAATAGGGAGCCAAGACCTCTCACCCTTAATACTTGAGGTCGTTCACTGTAGTCTACTGGTTGACACGTTAGAGAATATTCTCCAGTCAGCCATCCGGACATTCCTATCTGTAACCACAACCGTCAATAGGCCATTTGCCGATCATTCGAGAGAGAGAGAGAGAGAGAGAGAGAGAGAGAGAGAGAAAAGAAATAACAATTCGAACAAATTTTATAACCCGACTTTTAAGAAAGATACACACAAAAGAAAATAAATGGAAAGGATAGAACACAATAAAGATAAAAGAATAATAAAATATAATAATAATGATGATTGTAAATAAATAAAAAGGAAACAAAAATCTTAAAAAGAAATTAATATAAAATAAGCATGTATAAGAAATATGAAATTTCTTTAAAATTGATTGAGAGAAATGAAAGGTATATAGGGGGAGGGGGTATGGGGGGTCGGGAATGAGGAGAAAAAGCAGCATCCATTTTTCATTATTGTCCCCCTTTTTTTCTTTCCGTTCGTACCTTTTCCTCTTACTCCACTACCTACGAAATTACAAAGATGTAATGTTAAAGAGAAAATGCAAATAGTGTGTCTGTGTGTGTGTTTGTTTGTTTGTTTGTTTGTGTGTAAACAAAATAATAGAAAATGCAACCGCATCATCCAAAAGTCCCCGTCAGCCAAGCGCATACTCGGATGAGAACCAATGAGAAACTACTACTGTTATCTACAACGATGCATTCATTATTTTCTATACAGTTTTCTGCAGTGTGATATCACTCGTTGGAAATATTTTATTTTTCACTTTTTTTGTAAAAAAAAAAAAAAAGAAAAAAAAAGAAAAAAAGATTGTCTCTTCTTCACGTAAATTTAACATCGCTGATTGGATGGATAAACTTACCTTAATTGCAGTCGGGCTGTTCGAATAGTCCACCGGTTGACAACGGAAACTATAGTGGCCCCACCATCCACCCATCAGACACTGTATTTCCAAAATAAACGAAATTATGCCGTTCTAACTTATTAATCCTTATCACTCCAACAACTAAACTGATAGCAGTATCCACTGTATTTTCCAATTTTTATTATTATTATATATATTTCTTATATTATATAATTTAATAAATACTGTATAAAAAAAGTATATATAAAAAGTAAATTAAATTAAAATTATATTATTATTATTATTATTATTATTATTATATATATATTATATTATATAATTTAATAAATACTGTATAAAAAAGTATATAATAAAATGTAAAATTAAAATTAATAATTATATATTATTATTATTATTATTATTATTATTATTATTATTATTATAATATAATATACATTATATTATATAATTTAATAAATACTGTATAAAAAAGTATATAATAAAATGTAAAATTAAAATTAAAAATTATTCTTATTATTATTATTATTATTTTATAATATATATATATTTATATATAATTTAATAAATACTGTATAAAAAAGTATATAATCAAAAGTAAAATTTAGTATTAGATCATTAAATACGAAATATCTGATTACTAATTGATACTAGGAATAATCAAGACATTTCATGATTAATGATCTATGAAAAAGAAAAAAAGAAAAACGGAGAAAAAATTCGTCTGCAGTTGGCCAACGATAATAAATAATTCTGTAAAATTCTTGGAGTGATTAGGGTTAATTCTTACGGTAGAACGTACACAACACTCGGCTGCTAGAGATTGATTTCTGTATAAAATGTGCTTGTGCACGCGTGTGTCTCTTTTCGAATTTTTAAATCAGATCGATGATATAATTAAACCATCGCAACGATGAACACGCGACACCTCGGTTTCTGGAGGGGGGCGTGAGGGGGGCGGGGGTTTTAGCGGTACTTTTTATTGTTTTTTTTTTTTTTTTTTTGCCTGTCTTACAAACTTTTCGAACAACAAATGATGAAATGGATGAAAAGAATTTCGATATATACACATACACACGAGTATTTTCGAGAATGAAGAAAACAAAAAATAAAAAAGAAATAAATAAGCAGGGAAAGGTAAGGGGGAGAAAAAAATGAGGTAAAAAAACGAAACCCTCGAAAAAAGAAAAGAAAAAAAAAAAAGAATAGAAAAACACACAGCTTACCTCGTGGAATAGCCACGTCGAGAAGATCACTTGGAATAAATTATAAAATATTAGAACGTTCGTCAATTGAAATGGCTTTCGATTTTCCATCAGTTTTGGTCCCAAAACTTTCACGATGTATACGTATGCGAGACATATGAATAGCGTGGGAAATGGTGACTTCATCAACAGCCAATTTGTCGTTCGTGTGTCTAGAAAAAAAAATATAAAAATAAAAATAAAATAAAAAAAACCAATTAATCAACACATCTATAAATTTAATATATTAAATAAATAATATTTATAGTATATAAAATAGAGTATTATTATACTATTATATGTGTGTGTGTGTGTGTCAATTTGTCGTTCGTGTGTCTAGAAAAAAAAATAAAAATAAAAAATAAAAAAAAAACCAATTAGTCAACACATCTATAAATTTAATATATTAAATAAATAATATTTATAGTATATAAAATAGATTATTTATACTATATTGTGTGTGTGTCAATTTGTCGTTCGTGTGTCTAGAAAAAAAAATAAAAAATAAAAAATAAAATAAAATAAAAAAAACCAGTTAATCAACACGACATTTATAATTTATATATTAAATAAATATATTATAGTATATAAAATAGAGTATTATTATACTACTATATATGTGTGTGTGTGTCAATTTATCGTTCGTGTGTCTAGAAAAAAATTATAAAAAAAAAATAAATAAATAAAAAAACCATTAATCAACACGACATCAATAAATTTAATATATTAAATAAATAATATTTATAGTATATAAAATAGAGTATTATTATACTATTATATGTGTGTGTGTGTCAATTGTCGTTCGTGTGTCTAGAAAAAAAATATAAAAAAAATAAAAAAAAACCAATTAATCAACACATCTATAAATTTAATATATTAAATAAATAATATTTATAGTATATAAAATAGAGTATTATTATACTATTATATATACGCGGTGTGTGCGTGTGCGTGTGTGCGTAATTGATAATATATTTATAACCGTATAATTATTTTCCTTATAACCAACCCCCTTTTGAACGTTTTACGTTGCATATTCATAGCACGTTTCCTTGATGCATTGCGTTTCCTGCCTGTCCTGTCATCGAAATCACTCGACTCGTTTAGATACTAACTAATAAGTATATGAAGATATTCGACACGATAATTGCTTACAACTCAATAACGTCACTCGAATGATCTTTCATCATTTTTCTTTTTCTTTTTTTATTTATTTATGTTTAACAACTAATACAACTGCGTTGTTAATAATAATTAATGATTAGATTGTTGTACTTTAAGAACGTCGCGTTAATGCAAAATCGTATTTATTATTCATTAGTTTTTTATATATATATATATAAATGTTTTTTTTTTTTTACACTTGTATTTTAGTATCTTTATTTTATTTCGTTTTTTGTTTTGTTTTTTTTTCTTTCCTCCTCGTTTCGATACAACGTGTATTATGTTTGTGAGTTAGCATTTACTTAACGGAAATACGTGTCACAGTAGCGGTAATTGACACGTCTTTTATAATCTTTGAATACATTTTTATACAAATATCTAAATATATATATATATATGTACGATGATAGTTGATACTTCGAATCGTTAAAAAAATAAAAGAAAAAAAAAAAAAAAAAAACAGAAAATTATTGACTGATTATCCAATTGTTCGGATGGCAAATTACCATGAGACGAACACGATTATTCTTGTCTAGTATTCGTTGGAATGCGTATTTTATATGCTACGTGCAAATAAATTGTTTAAACAAAAAAAAAAAAATAAAAAAAAAATATAAAAGACGAATTAAACGAGATATATTTATAAGTGTAGATCGAGGGGGGGGGGAAGAACCATCGATTTTTACGAGATTATAAAATGTGAAGGACATAATAAAACGTGATTTTAAGTTCGTTTTAATGGATCTCAAATCTTCTTATTTTCGATTAAATTAATCAATTTAACGCGAAAAAGAAATTTCCATAATGGGTGTATAGTCAACGAAGATAACAAAAAATAAATTATCATTGTTATTCGTGGAATCGATTTAAACAAATTATTCTTCAAATCGAATATAATACTAACGACAATATAACGATCATGGTCAAACATCGAATATTTCGTAGATAAATTAATATTTTATGGATTTAAAAAAAGTAAAAAAGAGATTGTTTATTCTATATTTAATTAGGGTAAATAAAAAGTTTATTTTTCAATGTAAATTTAACTAAAACAACAATCCAAATCTATTTCATTTTTTTCTTTTTGCACTTTTAGTGCGCAGTTTCAAAGTACAATTTCAAGGCAAAGAAATAAAAAACCTTGTACGAACTTGAACTTTGGTTCTACCTTAATAGGATTGAGAGACCCAAAAAAAAAAAAAGAACCAAACGTTGATTGGATAATCATAAGAGAGAGAAAGAGAGAGAGAGAGAAAAAAGAGAGAAAAAAAATGGACAGAGAAAGGAACGATCAATGGGTTTCCGGGTCTCGTTCTCGAAGAAATGACCTTGAATATCTGACGATACCTCCTCATTCTCCCTCTCCTCATTCTCCTCTTCTTTCATGGTTTTACGATACGTATTGCAAGTTAAATATCTCTTGTGAAATAAATACATGTGTGTGTGTGTGTGTGTGTGTGTGTTAAATGAAACGGGTTCAAGCGCGTACGCACCTGCGTGTTTGTCCAAGATCTCGTGGAACCGGTCCACGTATTGCATTATAATCGACATTTTGTTTAAGGACGAGGACGGACAACTTCGTCCTGGGAACCCAGAACAAAGGCTCGGCACGTATCCTTTCTGAAACGAAAGAAATACATTTATCGTGAATAAATGTAGAAAATAATCAAGCAAACAAAATGACTAATTGATGTATTTATGTATTCTTTGCAGTTATAGGATTGTAATATTAATTTATTGTACATATATATATATATATATTCTATGGGAAATATAGTAAAAGTGTACGAATCACTCTCCTATCGTATTTGTTAGGAAAATTATTTACTTATAATTAATATTTTATAATATTATAATAGACTTAATATATAGTAGATTAATATGTCATAGAATTAATATATTATAATATTAAATTACTGTAAATTTATGTATATATATATTCTATGGGAAATTAGTAAAGTGTACGAATCACTCCTCGTATCGTATTTGTTTAGGAAAATTATTTACCTATAATTAATATTTTATAATATTGTAATAGAATTAATATATTATTATATTAAATTACTGTAAATTTATGTATATATATTCTATGGGAAATATAGTAAAAGTGTGCTAATCACTCTCGTATCGTATTTGTTAGGAAAATTATTTACCTATAATTAATATTTTATAATATTGTAATAGAATTAATATATTATAATATTAAATTACTGTAAATTTATGTATATATATTCTATGGGAAATATAGTAAAAGTGTGCTAATCACTCTCGTATCGTATTTGTGTTAGGAAAATTATTTACCTACAATGAATATTTTATAATATTATAATAGAATTAATATATAATAGATTAATATGTAATAGAATTAATATATTGTAATATTAAATTACTGTAAATTTATGTATATATATTCTATGGGGAAATATAATAAAAGTATGCGAACCCACTGATTGTATTAGAAAAATTCATTTGAAACATTACATACCAACGAATTTTGTTTCGATTTACGACTATTTATTACCTATTAATTTTTTTTTATTTAACAAGGTAAGTATCAACGAAAGAAGATTTCTAATTCAAATAATAAAAATAAGAATCGCGTGTTCTCGAAGATCGCTATATTTCTTTTAATTTCGATTATTTTCCAAGCGTAACATTTTCTTATTCCACCTGATGGGATAACACGGAATTTTCTAGCAGGAAAATTCTTTTATTTCTCTCTCTCTCTGTCCTCTCTCTCTCTGATCTCCTCTCTCTCTGTTTCTCTAGGAAAACGTTATTCCTTAACACGAGACTAAGTTTCGCGTTCTAAAGAATTCTTTACGACAACTTCGACTTATGAACGTTTGATTCTTCTTACAAGCAGTGGTACGATTATGTATATACATACACACACATATACACATATGCATATATATATATATACACACGAGAGCTTACGATCGTATTGCATAACATCCGCCCATAGACGAGAAATTAGATGTGAGAAAACGGAATACATAGAAAACTTTATTTCTCGAATTATGTATCGAAAATATGATGCATTCGTTCCAAAGATATTTCTATTTTTTTTTTTTTTTTACATTCACAAACCGTACAACAATCTCGATAATTTCATTAATTATCATCCGATCAATTTTTCTATCTTTCAATTCGGTATACAGGAAGTTATAAAATCGACCATGAAACCAAAATGACCTCGAAGCTTCCTATTGCATATTATAGCCCACACACGAACGCACGCGCGCGCGCACGCACGCATTTTATTTTCTACATTAATTATCGTACGCTAGTTGTTTATGAATCGATAATAAACAGCAGGTACGTATTCTTGATTAATTCTTATCTATTAAACATGCTTCTTTTTTCTTTATTCATTATTCTATTCGTCGAATTGTAACGTTACCATGAATTAATAAAATTATTCGAATTTCTAAATACAAAATGTTTTACATATACAGCAGAAAGTAAACAACAGGTACCTGATGTATTCTTGATTAGTTCTTATCTTTTAAACATTTTTATTTTTTCCTATTCATTATTTTATTCGTCGAATTGTAACTATTAATCTGTACTAATTGATCGAATTTTTGGAATTTCTAAATATAAAATGTTTTACATATACAGCAGACTGTAAACAACAGGTACCTGATGTATTCTTCATTAATTCTTATCTTTTAAACATTTTTATTTTTTGCTATTCATTATTTTATTCGTCGAATTGTAACGTTACTATGAATTAATCGAATTATTGGAATATCTAAATACAAAATGTTTTTCAAATACAGCAGACTGTAAACAATAGGTACCTGATGTATTCTTGATTAATTCTTATCTTTTAAACATTTTTATTTTTTGCTATTCATTATTTTATTCGTCGAATTGTAACGTTACTATGAATTAATCGAATTATTGGAATATCTAAATATAAAATGTTTTACATATACAGCAGAAAGTAAACAACAAATACCTGATGTATTCTTGATTAATTCTTATCTTTTAAACATTTTTATTTTTTGCTATTCATTATTTTATTCGTCGAATTGTAACGTTACTATGAATTAAACGAATTATTGGAATATCTAAATACAAAATGTTTTACAAATACAGCAGACTGTAAACAATAGGTACCTGATGTATTCTTCATTAATTCTTATCTTTTAAACATTTTTATTTTTTGCTATTCATTATTTTATTCGTCGAATTGTAACGTTACTATGAATTAAACGAATTATTGGAATATCTAAATACAAAATGTTTTACAAATACAGCAGACTGTAAACAATAGGTACCTGATGTATTCTGATTAATTCTTATCTTTCAAACATTTTTATTTTTTGCTATTCATTATTTTATTCGTCGAATTGTAACGTTACTATGAATTAATCGAATTATTGGAATATTTAAATACAAAATGTTTTCAAATACAGCAGACTGTAAACAATAGGTACCTGATGTATTCTTCATTAATTCTTATCTTTTAAACATTTTTATTTTTTGCTATTCATTATTTTATTCGTCGAATTATAACGTTACTATGAATTAATCGAATTATTGGAATATCTAAATATACATATGTATATCTATTAACACGAATAATGTAAGTGAGATTTATTTTAAGCGATGACAATAATATTGTCCAACTGCAGATAGAAATCGTTTGTATCGTGTGTACACTAAACTCACGTGTATATATACATACATATATATATATATGTGTGTGTGTGTGTGTATGATCAGAAAGTATCGCAACCGATCATTTTGCTCGCTTGCAAAACAAAAACTTGAAAACGCGTCGAGCAAACAAAATACCTTAAGAATATGTTGCGAAAAGTGTATACATTATAACGGGTCCGAGGACTGAAAACGGGCCATGGCTTTTACGCGTTCATGCGCGCGCGTGCGCGCGCGGGCAGACCAACACGTGGATACTTGTATCGTCTATCTGTCTGTCTGTCTGTCTTTCTGCTACGTATCTATCTGTATCTGTTTGTATTTCTCGCGATGGTGCGCGCGAGCGCAAACCACCACGCGTGTGTGGGCGTGTACGTACATTGCAAAAGAGTAAGAGAGAGAGAGAGAGAGGATTGTCATTGCGTAAGAAAATCATTCGTCGTTACTCGTTTTACTATACTTATGTATATGTGTTCTATGAAACTATTCATGAACCTAATACAATTTTATTTTTTATCATTTTATTTCAATCGTTCGATAATTATTTACGCTAAACACAGTACAAAGTATCGTAATAGATAAGTATAAACGTTTTCATTATACAAATTTTTGTATTATATATATACATGTAACATGTAATTATGTAAAATATATATACATAGTAATACCAATATAATCATGAATAAATAACGAAATAATATAATTAAATAATATTATTTCAAATGATTAGTTTTAATAATAAAGAAGAAAAAATAAAATTTTCACTAACAAATAATATACTTATACAGTAATATACAGTATATACTTGTGTTCTTTGCTTTATTATAAGTAAGATTAGTATATATATAATATAATACTAATAGAATCATTAATAAATATAACGAAATAATCTAATAAAATAATATTATTCCAAATGATTAGTTTTAATAATAAAAAAGTAAAAAATAAAATTTTCATTAACAAATATATACTTATACAGTAATATACAGGTATATACGTTTGTGTCTTTTGGTTATTAGAAGATAAGATTAGGATATATATATAATAGACCAATATAATCATAATAAATAACGAAAAATAATCTAATTAAATAATATTATTTCAAATGATTAGGTTTAATAATAAAAAAGTAAAAATAAAATTTTCATTAACAAATAATAGACTTATAAACAGTAATATACAGTATAGATATATAATAATCACCAATATAATCATTAATAATAACGAAATAATCTAATGAAATAAGTATTCCAATGAGATTAGTTTTTAATATAAAGAAGAAAAAAATAAATTTTCATTAATAAATAATATACTTATACAGTAATATACAGTAATATATAGTATAATAATACCAGATATCAATTAATAATAACGAAATAATCTAATAAAATAATATTATTTCAAATGATTAGTTGTAATAATAATGAAGAAAAAATAAAATTTTCATTAACAAATAATATACTTATACAGTAATATACAGTATATACTTATGTTCTTTTGTTTATTATAAGTAAGATTAATATTCGACTAATGTATTACTTGTTTCTTTCCTTTTTCGTAAAATGGTTTAAAAATTCGACGAGATTTAAACGAGCCATATGTGACCGGTTGTAGGAAAGCAATTGAGTTCACTTTAAACTTAAAGATGACAATTAGAGTTTGCATCGAGGCCATACTATATGTGTAATCGTACCTCTAGAAATTGTACGAAGATGATATATACGAACCACAGTAATAATAATTTCAATTCCTTTTACCAATACGATATATCATATTTTAAGATAAGTCTTACGATTCATCTAACACATTCCATAAATTTGTATTCTCGAACGTGGGATTAAAAAAAAAAAAAAAAAAAAAAGGAAAGGAAAGAAATATACTATCAAAATGATACGTATTAAATGTCAAGATGTATGTGTTACACGTTAGACACGTGCGTGCAACGTATCATTAGTATGAAAAAAAAGAATGAAAAAAAATGATAAAAAGATTAAACGAGACAAGTTCGTAATAACGGTGTAACATGCGAACATACGTTACACGTACGTTACACGTACGTTTAACGTACGAGTACACGCGTACACAGATATAGAAAAATATATAATCTACAATCTTACGTTAAATAATAAAACAAAAAAATTTAAAATTATATATTATCGTAGTTGTGACACCTGTACAATTTTCAAATCGGTCAATTCTTACAATGAACAAATTCTGTACAACGATGATAATGCTGCTGCTACTGCTGTTGCTGACGATGATAATGATGATGATGATGATGATGATGATGATGAATATCGAGGACTGGTATGCAACATTGTAGGCTCCGGTAGCTGCAACGGAGAGGAGCGAAAGTGCATAGCTCGGGAGAACTAGTTCTAACACACGAGAGTGAGAGAGAGAGAGAGGAAAAGAAATAGAGAGTGAGTGAGAGTGAGTGAGAATGAGAGTGAGTGAGTGAGTGAGTGAGAGAATGAAAAGAACTCAAAGAGACTTTTACGGGGAATAGTTAGTCTCCTTTGCGCTTGCTAATGCGCACAAGAGCGCACAACGCATGAATGCACACGAGTAACCTAACACACCGTGCTGATGATGCTGCTTTGCTGGTGCCATAAGGCACGGCTAACGTAATTAATGGTACCTCGTGATGCTACGTCGTGACGAGGAAAGAGGAATTCACGACGAGTTGTTTTAATACAAAAAGAAAGAAAGAGAAAGAAAGAGAAAGAGAAAGAGAAAGAAAGAGATAGAGAGAAATAATAACCATTCATTTTTACATAATCATTGTCATATCAGTATTTTCTTTTCTCGCAATTAAAAACGAAGATAGGAAAGATGCGAATAATACGAATTGTATTGTACTTTGTTTTACAAACTTATTGTTTTAAGCATTCTTTCAATACCATTTCGATTCTACCACGAGTATCTTGATGGTAATGTAATATATAATATGAGAACAAAATTATATAATATAAATTCATAAGATTATTATATAAGATTCATAATTTATAATAATAATATATAAATTATATAATATGATTAACTAATAATACTGTAATATATGTTCTAATAACATTGATTACTATACTATGATCTCATTGAGAGGGTTTAATATTATAATAAATGAAAATAAATGCAAATGAAAAAAAAGATAAGATTTCTAAAAGGTTTTCGATTCTACTATAATCCTATACAAAATAATTGTGTTTATTAACGTAAACTAAATACTATAATAAACTACCGTAATATAATACTGTAATATATTTTCCTAATAAATTGATTCTATAACTATGATCTCATTGGGAGGTTTGATAATAATGAAAAAAAAGCAATGAAAAAAAGATAAGATTTTCTAATAGGCACTTTGATTCTACTCTAATCCTATACAAAATAATTTGTTTATTAACGTAAACTAAATACTATAATAAACTACTGTATAATATAATACTGTAATATATTTTCTAATAACATTGATTCTATACTATGATCTCATTGGGAGGTTTGATATTATAATAAATGAAATAAATGCAAATGAAAAAAAAAGATAAGATGTTCTAATAGGCATTTGAATTCTACTCTAATCCTATACAAATTAGTTTTTTGATTAACGCAAAACTAAATACTATAATAAACTACTGTATAATTAATACTGTAATATATTTTCTAATAACATTGATTACTATACTATGATCTCATTGGGAGGTTTGATAAATAAATGAAAATAAATGCAAATGAAAAAAAAGATAAGATTTTCTAATAGGCACTTTGATTCTACTCTAATCCTATACAAAATAATTTTGTTATTAACGTAAACTAAATACTATAATAAACTATATATAAACTATATAATAGTAATATAATATATATAATATATATAATAATATAAAACGATATAATAGAACGATATAATAATAAATATATATAAACTATATAAAATAATAGATAAATAACTAATATAAAAAAGAAAAAAAAAATATAATACAATAAACTAATATAAATCTATATCATATTAAATGAAATAATATATAATAAATATATAATATAAGAAGAATGAATATATAATAATGAAAATAAATATATAATAAATGAAAATAAAAGTACACAACAATAAATAAAAAAAAAAAAGGAGATAAAAGAAATCGTCGAAGCAAATAAGCGTAGAAAAAAAAAAAAGAAAAAATTGATATGCATTCTTACTCTACGTGAATTGCATTCGTTGGACGCATATATGCGTCCATGGTATGCAAACGGATTAAAGTTTAATAAGCACGTTCTTGTAAAGTTACTCGCGTACGTGGATATAAAACTACTGAAAACTAAGAGACGTAATATGGACGATTATGTGACAAACACTGCCAATTGTCGAGAGAAAGCAAGATTAGATTTGTTTTTCAGAAAATTCACATTAGTACTGTCGCAATTCGTTTCTCGCGTAATAAGTTGAAAAGTTGGCGAGCGGCGGTAACAACGTGTCGCTATAGGGAAGAATTTTCATTCTTTGTTTCTTTCTTCAATTTCTCTCTCTCTCTCTCTCTCTTTCTATTTTTTTTTTATTATTTGTTCACTGTAGGTGTGCATTGTTTTAAAATCGTTGAAAAGCATCAATAATTTTGCAAGTACTGCAGTCTCTTCTTAAATATCCACACACACACACACACAGACACATACACAAAAGAGAAAAAGAAAAAAAGAAAAAATGAAAAACGTCAGATTATTTATCAGCTCCATTATCGCACGTATTTGAAATTATTTTAACGATAGAGTTAATTCGTGCGTTATCGTTATACATTATTGCGATAGCACGTAACAGGTAACTCGCGAAAACGATCCCCCTCATCGTTGGATACGATTAGAATAATATTGTTTTATGAAAATAACACGCCAAATTAAAGAGAAAACAACAATACAAAAACACTGCGTTACCCTTTCATTTCCCCCAATTTACCTCACCCCTAATTCGAAATCAGAGATTAAAAATTGTATTTGATTGTATTTGATTTTAATAAATATTAAAAATAAATAAAAATTGTATATGATTTGAATTAAAAATGATGTCGTTTCCCCCCCCACCCCCTGTTGAGTGATTGGACGATTGCATCGATTAGATTATCATTTCGAATTGAAAGGGTCAATTAATCGATGCAAAATACACTTTGTTTGCTTTATTTACTTGAATTTAGCTTTGAAAATCAATTAGATTTCGAGTATATATCGTATTTCGTATTCTAGGCCTCGATTACGTATTTTTATCACGATTATGTACGTTACATACAATGTCAAGATGCTCTAAGGTAAAGAGCCCAGGTAAATAACGTTTTTAAATGTGTAATGCGCGCACACAATCGAGCAGAGTAGACGATCCGATAGAAAGAGAGGGAGTTTAGCGCGTTTCGTCATACTTGAGACATCGTGTGTTTGGTAAAACGTTGTACCAATCGTCTGGTATGGTGTGTAGTAACAGCTCGATTTACGCGACAAGGATGTCACTAGTGTTTTTTAAAAATAAGGTCATACACGATAGATGACGAAACGAGATAGAGTTATATCCTTGCGAAAACAAAATTACATAGTTAAATTCTTTCCTTTCTAGACTTCGTACCTCCCCAACCCCACCACCCCAATCTCGAGCTGATCGAAATAATAACGTCGATTTTTGGCAATGATTCAAATTCTGGCACCAAATCAATGAACGGGCAAGGTTAAATGTTAAAAGTTAAAACCGAAAATTCCATGATTATTATTATTATGGATATTTATATAGATTTATTTATTATTTATATTTAAAATGTTTATTATAAATATTTTCTATAAATAAATTATTTTTCTGTAGAAATTTATTTTGGAAATGTTAATTCTAAAAATAAAAAACCTGTTGAACTTTTGATCAATCCTTAATGCTAATAGCAGTTCGATTAAACAAAAAATATCTGATCGCGAGAAGTGTGTGGTGGTATTTATCTTGTATGAATTACAGTGATCCATATTTTTTGATATTATCCTAACATAAGTTAGTATTGTCCAAGAAGTGGATTATAAAACGTGTAAAGTCATGTTTAAAAGAAACCTTATCAGTTTCCTCTCTCTCTCTCTCTCTCTCAACATTTTATGTCTTTTATCGCGCGTAACAACAGGTCGTTATCCTCGAAAGCAAGCAAGCAAGCAAGCAAGCAAGCAAACAAGCAAACTAAACTAAAGTAAAGTAAAGTAAGTGATCGTGATTTAGTTCTAAAAATAAAAGATTCGCGAATAGAACTGAACGTGAGTCATTGAAAAAAAAAAAAAAAAAAAGAAAAAAAATTAAAGAAAAAAAAGAAAATTCGTGAAAATAATTTTTTTAAAACTAATTATCGATATCTATATCAACAGGTGACGAGTTGTTACTTATGTCAAGAAAAAAAAAAAAAAAGAAAAAAAAAGAAAAAAAAAATTAAAGAAAAAAACAATTCGTAAAAATGATTTTTTTTATCCCACTCCTCCCCCTTCAAAAAATCTAATTATCGAAATATCTAACACGGGTGACGACCTTGTTACTTATGTCAAGAAAAAAAAGAAAAAAAAAAAAGAAAAAAAAAAAAAATTCGTGAAAAATGATCGACTGTGATACTTTTTTTTTTTTTTTTTTTTAAATATTATAATTATATTTTCTCTCTCTTCTCTTTCTTTGCGAAAAAGAAAATAATTTTTTCAACGAAACGTTGGAACATTTAAACGTCTATATTAAAAAAAAAATACACACACGTTAGAAAATATAAACAAAAAGATAATAAGCCGTATAAACGGCCCAAATGAATTATTTCCAAGGCGATACGTTATAATAGATGAAATTAACTTCAAAAAAGATTTATGAGATGGTAAAAGGAAGTTACCGTTTAAGGTGTACGGTCGACCTTGTACCACAACAACGGACGATGACCAACGACGTTTGCTGCTGACAAAATCGTAGAATTAAATCGCGAACTTATAGTCATAAAAAAAAAAAACTAACGGTTTGACGAAGTTTCGTTCGAAAGAAAAAAACAAAAATAAATAAAACAGAGATACCTTTATTTCCTTATCTTATTTTTTTTTTTTTTTTTTTTTTTTTTTTTCTTTATAAATATATTTTTATTTTAAATAATATAAGAATCTCATTTCTTATTTTCGTTTCGTTGTTTCCTTCGCGAATAATTTAAAACGTTCAACAAATTTTTTTACATTCTCATTCCTTCCCCCTTTACTCCCCCCCTCCTCCCTTCAATTCCAAATCATTCTATCGCTCTCTCTCCTTTGCTTATTTAACATTTTCTTGATAATTCATTTCAAATGACATAAATGCGTCGAATAAATTAATCGTCGATTAATTTAAATATAAAAGAAAGAGAAAAGGTGGGTGACAGGGGGTGGGGTGGGTGGGGTGGGAGGAAGGAAGGAAGGAAAAAACCAAAGGGTGACGTTTAAGATTACGTACGTTTATCTTACGAACGAAATAATATACATTTTTTTTTCTTTAATTAATAAACGTTCTCATCGCGCCCCGTAAAAGAAAAATGAAAATAAAAAAAATGCGAATGAGCATTTTAAATTGTGTGTATAAATACGTCTCCCCATTAAGTGCTGTCACGATCATTTTATTATTATTATTATTATTATATTATTTTTTAGTCGTCTTATTCGACTTCTTCTTCTTTCTCTTTCACTCTTCCTTTTTCGTACGGACATATTACGAAACGTGAATTGAACTTATAAATCTAGTTACCCACGTGGTACTGGTGGGTGGGTGGTGGTGGTGGTGCTTGGTTCATTTAAATTCTTCTTCATCGTATATTATACGATAAGTTAAATGAATCATCGTAATTTAGTTTCTAAACGAAATCCTGATCTCACTCATTCTTCAATGAATACAAAAAATATTTCATTCGTGAGAAGATAGAAATAATAATCGAATAAAGGAACTAAACGTGTTAAACACTTTTTTTTCTCTCGTATTAATTGTTCCGAACGAATTTGTTCATTCCATTCCATTTTAATAATAATAATAATTCAAACTAAGTAAACGCGTTAAACATTGTTTCGGTGAGATGTTTCCCCCCCCCCTTTTTGTCACTCTTTCTTTTTATTATTCCTTTTCACGTAATAAGAAGCTAATCGTTTATGAACGTTACGCAATTTTTTTTCGTACAAATTTTTCGAGTGAAATTTTAACAGAAAATTAATTAATTTATTATTATTTTTTTTTTCCGTATCTTCGGATAATCAAATAAATTTCGATAAAATGTAATGTAATCTACACACACACACACAAAACACACATATATAATTAAATGGAAGAAAATTTAATAACAAACGTTAATAATAATTAATTATATCGCTCCAAAATTCTCGAAGAAAGTGCAACGAAGAGAAAGAGAGATCTTGGTATATGCGTAATAGATTGCCGTAATAATGACGATTTTATAAGAACCCGACAACGACGACTCACACACACAATCGTTTTATATTACTCGGCAACACTTTGAAGAACGAGATTAACCGATCGAAAGTGTACGACTTTCTCCGTTCTTTCTTCTCTTCAACTTGAAGTTTCCTCGCTTAGTTCTTCCTCTCTCTCTCTCTCTCTCTTTATTTTCCCGTTATTTCTTCTATATTTTAATT